>NC_087517.1:63262413-63552413 GCF_963921805.1 Phalacrocorax carbo
ACAAGAAGGTGCTAGAGAAGACTAAGTGCTCTTGGGAATGTTCCTTAGTGAGGTGGCAAAGGCAGCAGTCAAGACCTTAGCAGGAATTAATGCTGGCTCAGCATCAATACTGCACATTGGCTCATTGGCAGGTGTTAATGCGCTCAGAGAGAGTCTGCTAACAGCTCATGACCTGAAGGAAGTCTCTAATCAGAAGGAAGTGAAGCAAGATTGATTTAAAGGAGGACAAAATCTCTTCTATATCAGAGATCCAAAATATCTGTGAAACTGAGAGTCGCAGCTCCTTTTCTGCTCAGCACACCTCTGAACCAATCCCATCCAAAGGAGTGAATACTTTGAACTATTTGAAGGCCAGGTTCATGCACTTCCTCATCAGCTCTTGTTTCTCTTCTGCGCTACCTCTCTAGCGGGTTTTCTGTAGGAAGGGAAGATCTAGCACCAAACCGGATTAACCCGTAAGTGATGGCAGTCTATTGGTTAGTGATATATTCAAGTAACTTTATTGGGTTAGACTATTACAGAATAGCCTAGATAAAATATTCTAAAACTCTGGGAAAGGTTGATAAATAAACAACTACTGTCAAGGCTGCCAGCTGAGAGAACGAGAAGAAGAGAATCACAAACGCACTGGGCAACAGAATCAAGCAGGGAAAAGTGAATTGTGAAAAACATTGAGAACCTGACATTTCTCACCTTAAGAAACACAGGTGCAACACACAAAAAAATAAATATATCTAAACCAAATTGAATAGTAAATGCTTTTAAAACTCTGAGAATGACAGTTCGGGGTTAGTTCACTTTATAGATAAATTCTATACCACGTCAGGTGAAATTTGGGTACAGCAACGGTGATTTACTAAACATTATGTAGAGGATTCAGTGTAGCAGCTGAACAAGTCTCGTGGATTAGAAAGAATTTGTGATAATAAAAATCTGGCCAAATTTGACTTAACATTTCTCTGTCCTTGCCAAAGATGCTGGTTACTAGACACGGAAGATCTTGTATAATATGAAGAGGATAACACTTACACTGGATATCTTATAGTTTCAGCTGACATTTAGGCAACAAGTAAAAGTCAGACATGTAGAAATGTCTCTCACTGGTAGAAGAAAAGGGTGTGGAAAAAATATGGGCAGGATATTAACTAATTCAACTAGAATTGTCAGTATTGTGGGGAAAATTGCATGAGTCTTTTTAAAAGAGCTTACTGCTAGGAAAGTAGGTGTATTGCTCTTCTGAGTTTTCTGTAACATGAGTGGAAGCGATTGTTACCAGGAGAATACCTTTCCTTTTGTCAGATCTTCTGATCCATACTCAGCAAAGGGCAGGGAAGGCCAAAGAAATACCATGGTGTTACTTATCAGCGCGTTAATCCCATGTTCATTTGTGGGATAATGTGTTTTTAGGAGGAAGTTGGCTGCCAATTTCATTAGCAGCAAGAACTAGATTTTACTATAGCACCAGAAATATAGAAAAATGTCTCCTGAACTAACTCTGGATTTCAGCTGCAAGAATAAATGCAGGAAAGGATTTTCTCTATGTGCAACTGACAACTGACATGTTTTTCCCTTGATTTCTGGTGCACAATATTTGCCATATTTTCTTCAGAAGTGTAAATGAAATTACTCTTCTGCAAGTAGCTGCCATGAGGAACACTTTGTTTCTACTAGTCCAGGTCTTAGTTTTTTATTTCTGATTATCTAACTGCTTCTCCTTATTCTTCGTGACAGTTTCTTTAGCTCCAAGTTAATACTTTCATGTAGAACATTGATGATGTTCCATTCTTTCACTGTATGCTAAATTTTGTATGTAGTAATTCCATTCCAATATATCCCCACTCACTAACCTCTTCTTAGTCCTCCAACACCCCTTTGTAAATGTATTGCTGTTTTATCCCACTTGATGCTACACCCTCCTTAAAATATCCTTCAAGGCAGGGAAGGAAAACAGCCAACTATTTCTTTGTGTCTTCTATTCCCCAGCTTCTGCACAGGGGTTCTGTTGAGAAGGAGAGGATGAAGTAGCTGCCATGTCCTTATCTATCAGGGGAAAAAAAAAGATCACACCAGGGAAGGATGTATGTTGCTTCCCTAAGTTCAAAATCCTAATAGACAGAGCAGATCCATAAATAATGGAGAGATTTTAGCAATTTCAGCCTTGCCTCTTCCTCCTCTGCTACCTTTCTTCCTTGCATTCCAGGGCCAGTAACAGCCACAATTATTGGTGAGAAAAGTAGATAGACATTTAGTCCCATATACTTATGGCAAGGGCAATGGCCTCTTCCGGAACGGGTGGACTTGTTGCAGAGTCAGAGACATATTGTAGCTTTGGTCATTGATGACTCTGAGGAGTACTGCCCTTGGCTTTAGACAGCTCCAACCAGAGAATGTTTCCCAGCACTTGTTAAAGCTGAGTGCACCTCACCCCTAGAGCAGTCACGCTTCTCCTCAATACCACCAGCACGTGTGGGCCACTTCCTCAAGTCATGAGACTGCTTATCTAAGAAGAATATGTCAACACAGGCAAAAAACCCCCTCTAGAGCTTAGCACCTCAAAAGTGCATTTGCATGCAAAGCCTGTGAGGTCAAGGCATCTCCACTCCTGTAAAAATCCCAAAAAGCAAACCCACGCCTATAACATAATTGAAAAACCGCAAAGCACAATGACAATATATTTCAACATTAAATACGACTGTTATAGCATGTGTCTTTAAACAGATATCAGGGCAGCTCTTCAACAAATATAAACAAAAAAGGAAAAGACAGTTACAGTCAATGCTTATTTTTTTAAATTTTACCTAGGGGAGTTCCCACCACTCATGAACTGAGAAAGCACAGATTTAAGAATCAAGATTTATTAATAAAATCCTTACTTCTGAAGAGGTCGTGTGCTTCCAACTTTATTTCATATGACTGTAATTATGTACATGCAGGATGGAAAATAGGTGAGTGCTAATATTTTTTCAGAAGGAAAATGTAATTATCTAAATTAATGCAGTATAGTTTTAAAAACTGGTATTTTTATTTAAAAAAAACCCCAAATATAAGGAAAATGAATGAAAAACTTTTTGATGACATTGTGTTATTAAAGTTGAATTTTTAATCACACCAATTATTTCTAAGAAACACATCGTTATACACTTTTAATTAATTTCTACTTAACAACTTCGGGTGATTGGGTCTTAAGCATATCACACATCATACGTGGGGGAAATAGACAGTTTGATACGTTACATAATATGACATAGATAACACAGACTGCTTGCTACTTAAGACTTTTATAATTTTATTTTTCTGATTAAAAAATTCCACCCTTCTTGTCAACATATCGTTAACAGCAGAATGAGAATCAAAGTTAAAACCATTTACTCTTAAGTGTTCCAGTTTAAGGTGAGGTCTTGCACAACATCTAATGACACATACTGCCTGACAGAACTTGTGCTGGATAACAACCGCCAAAGCAGACTACTTTCCAGGTTGTCAACTTCCAGCGACAGATATTTATTGACTAATTAAATGGTCCTGTCACATTCTTGTCTAATTGAAACTTAATGTGAATCAACCACAGCACAATTATAGTGCACAATACATTTTGGATGATGCATTCATTTCCTACTTTACAAGCGAATTTAAAATTCTAAAGGCCTGTGTAACCTAATGTGCACATGTAGTTCAACTCAGCCAAAGCCGGTGAGAATTACAGCACATACATGTACTCTCTTTGCAATCCTGAAAGCTGCTTGGGTCATGCCAAGACTTAAATCTTCTATTTTTAAAGGTAGCTCTGTAAATTCTATGAAGCCATTTATTATTACAAGCTAGATGAGTTACTCTGGGAAAGTACAACTTGCACCCAAAAGTTCACTAGGAAAACACCTTTGCTGGCAGGATTGGACTCCATTCAAGAATATATCAACACAAGCATAATAAAAACAAAACAGAAGAATATTTTCACCAGTTATCACATAGTAACTGAGAACCTGATTTTCGAATCTAAACTAGTTTCATTGAAGCAAACAGTCAGTCTATTTTATCTGAATTTGTTAGAAGATCCTACTTCTAAAAGAATCATTCCTTCTCCATTACTGTTACATATTATAGACTCAGAAACATCAGGTAGTTGCCAAAAATGTGTCACTTTAAAAATAACTGCCAGGTACTACACAAAATATCGGGTTAAAAAAAGTTGACCTTCCAACTAAATATCAGCATTAGAAATCCAGTTCATCCCCCATCTTCCTGCTTTGTATTCCAGCCCTGAACTTCCTTATAAACTTTGGCACAACTCTTGCTAAATAGTTGAGTACAGGTAAGAAATTCCAACTTACTATTTTTAGCAAAATAAGTTATGCTAGTCAGCATATACACTCCAGTATTATGCAGTACTTTCTTATTAGGAACGGAAAAATGTAATGGGTGGAGTAATTGCTTGAAAAAGAACATCTTTCTTAATAGAAGTTAAACAAACTGGACATGAAAAAGGAGCTATTTTGCTCTAGCTATGTCACCTAAGGAAAAATAATCTCACTTAGTATAGAGGTAAAATTGTTAATTGAAGTAAACAGAACTTTTCGCTTAGTATATGAGTAAAATTATTAATCAAAGTAAACAGAGCTAATTATGTAGGACTTTTCCTCCCTCTTGGTATAACGTAAATATCTGAACCTTTGAAAAAGTGAGTAGTGAGTCATGAAGAGCCTAAAACAATCTTATCACATGCACAGTGAGACATTGCTAAGTAGGGCATGCACTGCCAAAGCTGGAGCTTCTAACCTGAGAAAGTTTTCACATGTTTATCTTGGGTCATTATCTTTCCTCCTTCTCCAGTGTGTTAAGGACAGCAGAACTTTTAGAGAACCCGGATAACTCCAAGTCATGGAGAACACATTAAGAAACCAACTATTTCAAAAAAATACTCAATTATTGCCTAGGTAGACAAAAATCTCCCCAAACAATGTACTATGGATTTAATTATTTTTAAGTAATTGACACTATATTTTAGTTAAGCCTCCCATTCCCAAACTACACTCATATACAAGTCGCAAGAAATTGAAGGGAAAAAGTACAGTATGTTGCAAGATTTGCATATTTGTCTTAACAGCAAGCAGTTATATGGTAATCTTCAACTTATGCACTCCCCTTACTTTGCATTTTCAAAGTTGAAAACTTACTAATCAGTGAGCGTTATACTTCTTGCTCCTTTACACTTCTACCATTTTTAGTACGTATTAATCACTTAAAGATAGACACTGACATTAAATAGATTTAAAAACTTTAGATTGAAAATGATCACTGATTTCAGAAGAAAGCTACCGACTAAACTCAAGGAGATCTACAAGATGAGGAGCTATGCTTGGGGATGTCAGTGCCATGTTGGGACCTCAAGGTCTATTCTGACATACCAAGAGGTATTTATTAGATGTGACAGGAAAGATGAAGTCTGCCAGTTCAAAAAGAACTGCCTCTTCCTCTGAGAAAATCCACCTTCACAAGACATCTGAAAATAGAAAAAAAATTTGGAGATACTGGCCTTTTAGGTAAGAAGAAGAAACTACCATGAGGAAGTAAAAAGGGAAAATAAGGACCAACCATAAAAAAGGTGAAATCAGCTCCCATGTCTTTTCCCTATCTCAGAAATGAATGGTTTTGAGGCATTTTAAGTATAATTTAATACATCAACTGAAATTTATTTGTTGTCACTAATGAACTTAGTGAGACAGAATTCATTTTTAAGATGTACAACTAGTTGGGAAGATGACCGTTGCACATAAATATATTAACAGCTACTTCCCTGTGAATGTTCAGGAAAAGAGGCAAGATTTAGAGAGAAATTTGTTCTTCTCTTTTAAGCAAATTGACAATGACCTTTTCTTCCAAGCTCCTCCTCTATGGACTTGCACATAGTACCATGGGCTGCTCAGTCGGGTCTCTATCATCAAAATGGTACCTGTACACTTCAATATTTTACAACATTAAAAAAAATTTATATTGAACCAAGAAAACACATTTTCTGTTAAAAAGATAACCTAAGAACATTAGGAAGGAAAAGAACTCAAAGTTTTCCTTTTTTTTGCCTCTTCCAGCCAGAAGGGACACAGCGTCACACTTTATAGCCTAATCAACAGGCAGTAAGACAAAAACTCCGTGTACAAGACACAGTATTTTAGCCTCAGGGCTGAATATATGCTTTGGAAAATGAAACGGAAATTCCTGAACTATCCTTCACTCATTTTTATCCTCACCCACATTATATTTTGTAAGATACAAATCTTTCAATAGCTCCTTTTATGTACCCTTTGTTTCTGATGTATTTCTTTCTCTACTCAGATTTTTTTCCATGCTCTAATCAATCTTTTTCACACTGAAAATAAGTTACTAGAAAGAAATGAAATATCATTTGCCTTTCATATGTTTATTTCATGTTACATTAATTTGGGGATGTAACAGAAATGCAAACCAAAATGAATGTTTCTACATACAACTGGAGTTACTTTGAGCAGCTAATTCCTAGGTCTTTACTCATGGAAGATGGCTGAAGAATGCAACTGGCACAACATCTGTGTCTTTTTTATCAGGAAACAGGAGGAGCCTTACTGGTTTCTCTCACTGATGAATGTCTCATGTTTTTTGGATGTTTCATGCCTTCTTTAAAATCTACATTCTAGCTGCTGACTTGAGGTGAGACCAGGTGAAAGAAAACCCTATATTTTAGGAGAATCAGACACAGAAACAGGTTGAGGATCTGAAGAGGCTTTATTAGGAAGCTGAACTGACAGCTAAAATTTTTTGAATCAGCATCCTACTGATTTTTTTTTCTTTCAAGGTGAACAAGAGAACTACTCTAGGGATTACATTGAAAAGATTTTTCTTGTGAGAAGTCTCACACAGAAATTTGAACAGAGAAAAGAGATTTATTCCACTGTGCAAAAAACCAAAGCAAGCAAGTGGAATGAAACCGAAGTCTATCAGCTAGTGAGGGTACCTCATAAAGTTATTTTTTCATTTTGTTCTAACAAGAAAGAAATAAAGATAAAAGGAATTGGAAACTACACAAAGAATAATTAAATTAAGATATCTGCCTCATTAAAAGGAGACATAAACATTATTTAAGTGCACGAAATGCTCACCTAATTTGTTCCTCTAAAATAAAATACCGAACATCAGAAATTATAATACTGTCTCCCTGTTGCTAATCAAAATTACTTTATTATTATTTAATCTAATTTAATATTTTCTGTGTGCTTGTATTAAAATAAGGGGTTTTATAAATACAGAAAATAAATCATGAAATCAAGATTCTATCTGCCTTTTGGCAGTACTTTCCCTCTTTTTTCAGGAAACATCTAATCTGTATGACACAAAGCTAGCTTGTGGCCTTCACCCTGCCCATAAATTTCTGCCAAGCAATTAGTTGAAAGTCACTTTAATGGTAGAAGGAAGTTATTCATTTCTCATATTGAGTGACAGACAAGAACAATAATACTAGTTTATGCTTAAGGAAAGGATTTGGTTTCATTTGCTTTTTCTTCACTTCAGGTATAATACATGAAAAAAAGGTGGACATAATCAAAAGAACTAACAGGAAATTTGAAGAACTCAGCAGAGATACAGCTATGGATTACTTACTGGCCTGTGTATAAAATCAAATCATTTAGTTGTTGCATTTTGACACTACAGGGTGCAGAAAATGCTTTCTGTGTAAGAAACCAGTTTCAGATACCCTTTCTCTAAGAATATGAACATGAATGGCATAACTTAAAATAATTTTCTTTGCTTGTTATGTTTTAATTCTTGTTAAAGGATGTTGTTTTATTTCCAGAATTTCAAGACATTTTTGAGATGATTTAAACTAGACGAAAGCTCTGTAAGCAGAGAATTTTAGGAGTGGATACGCAGGAGTTTAATTCACAGTATGCTTTCTCTCCTTTTAGAAACTTTTTGTAATAATAAATTTCAAACTACTTAAAGATATTTACCATTCTCACTATGCTGAACTCTATATAGCCACCACACAAAAAAACTTAACAAGCTGCAGCCCTTTTTGCTTGAACTGTCTTCTACTAAATTGACATAATATACACTGCATGTTGACAAACAAAACTGGGGAAAGTTGCTAAGCCCTTATATTACAGGCCAGATCTCACAAAAACTCAGCTGTTGGGAGGAGAGGCTACCGGTAATTCTGCCTGTAGTCATTGCCTGCTCTGGGAGCCATCATTTGGGCAAGATGCCAATGAAAGTGTCATTAGGGCCAGATTATTTCAGTGACAGAGGGACTCACACTGAGAGACTCACACGCTTGTGGCAAGAACCGAGGTAAGAACTCCAAGGCCATGAATCCCAAACCAGCTAGCTACCTAGTAGCAGAGGTAGAGGTAGCTCATCCAGCGGATAGGAAAAGCATCCTAAGAGCAAATGGTAGGACAAGTCTTATTTCTAGGAAATGGAATGGAAGAATCATTAAGATAGGATGAAATGGGTTCTGCAGCTGCCCCACTTTGTCTCAAAAGCTAAAGAATAATAAATTTTACTTCTCTGCAATTTCTTGAAGATAAGTACACAATCCTTAACTCTGACATAGTTCAGCAGAGCTTTTGTCTGTTTCTTAGATAATGTTCATTGAATATAGTATTAAATAAATGCTCATTAAATGACACTCCCCTTTTTAGTATAAGCAGGTAGATATGAGTGGTCTTAATGTGGTGCCTCAAGAGGGAAAAAAGAGCAAAGAATTCAGGTGTTTCTTTGATGCAAACCAAAACCAATTTATTTATAATGAAGGCACAGTTTCTTTTTTTGCCTCTGAAAAGCAGAATTAAAAAAGATACCGTGTCATTTTGTTATCAATTAAACAAGATGACTAAGAAACTCCTGACCGTTACAGACTTTTCCTTGAAACAATCTTGGCCAACTGCTTTGGTTAATAATGGAGAAAAAGGAAAACATTAAACAATAAGAAGAATTTGATTCCTAAGGTAATAAGACATTTTCTTTGATACATATCAAATTAAAAACTCCCTGTATGAAATTATGGGGCAACTATAATACTAAAATGTGTATTTCTTCTGGTCCTCAGCCTTATACAATGGAAAATCAAAGGCAGAACTTCATTTGTGACATTCATTGATCTTCAAATTCCATGCTACTACTACCTGTCTGAAAGCTACCAGGTAGTTCTACTACTACCTGTTCTGAAGCTTGTTATATACTTAATAAATGAAATATGTTGTTTTTTTGAAGATATTCAAGAAATATCTATCCTCTGCATAGGACAGAATGAATTAATCGTCAAAGATTTTTAACTTACTGGTGATAACATAGTACTTAACTGTGGAAAAAAATATATTAAGAAATATATGGAAATAATTTTCTACTCGATTTTTGCTATTTTGCATTTTCTCATTTTCCTTCAGCATACTGTCCACTTCAGTTGCAATTATTTCACATGAAAGACTTTGTCTTAAAAGGTGTTTGCAAAACACCTGACATTTTAAAAGGAAGTAGATAAATGAACAGCAAATTCTTGTAAGTGTATAAAAGACCTAAACTTGAACGATTTAAAATAGTTAATTTTTTTTCTGAAGGTTACCGAAAGAGAATATATACATGTACACACACATATATATACAGATGTACTTGTTTGCATTATGTAGGCATAGCACTCTTGCAATGGTATGAATGCATCCTGCTAAACTTAGCTAGCTAAGTTAAGCACTAGCTAAACTTAGTTCTATCTCTCTAAGAAGAAAGAATAATTTTTTAAAAAGGTAACTTTGAAACTCTTTTCTCAACTCTAAAAGAAAATGGTTTGCCTTTTAACAATTTAGACATTATGAATGGTCCTGGGCACCCAAAAGAAGGATGATTTTTATGGTCCTATGAACATATGTTTTATGTCAAGAAAACTATATTTTTATACATAATATAGCCCCGTAAAAAGATTACTCTGAAAATAGCCCTAAGATAGAACAAATCATAAAGAAGTTAGTGCATGTGTTAAGCCTGTAGAGCCAAAGCATAAAAATAATATTCTTCTGACATTGTGAATGAATGTCACTTTCATATTTTTGTGGGAAAATTTACATGGACACTTTGAAGGCAATTTGTGTCTCATGCATGTGGTTACCAGTCTTTTAGTTTATTTATAGAACTTGGAAAAGATAGGTTTGGCTATGCCTTTTACATTTGTTCAAATGGAATACCAAAGGCATTACCTTGATATATTGACATTTATTTTGAAAGAGTGTCTTTGCTCAGTTTGAAAGAAACTGCTCCATATTTCCCTGTTAACAACAGGATACTTAGATACTATGTGGTTAAACCAAAGACGAAATGAAATTTGAGAAATATCTCCTATAACATCATAGCTTGGCCTTTTTGAGTAGCATTTGACTCTCAGACCCAATCCTTGTGCTATGCAAGCACATGGAAAGCTGCCTGTGAATGCTAAACAAAGTTGGATCAGACCTGGCTATGCTGAAAACAAATAATTGAGAAGCAGGTAACTTGTTTTTACAAATCATAAAGTGTCAAGTGAAAGAACTGCAAATGATAACAAATCTGATACTTTCTGTATTAGTTGTCATCATAAACATAAAAGGTTTTGCCATTAAAACATACTAGAGATTTATATCAACTTGATTTTATTTATAATATTAATTACTGCCTATTTCAACCAGAAGAAAGGCTGCTACAGATGAGGCATTTTTTATTTCCCCTGAAAAACATTAAGTATTCTATCTAAATTACAAATACACTGTATTTTATGACTAGCTAAATCATTAATCAAGATAAGTATGGAAAAGCTAAGGGATCTCAGTTTACTTGACGGCTGATTGCCCAGCAACCATTCCCTGTAATTGTTTTTAGCAGCAGAGCAGTGTTCCTGGAGACCACAAGCTTTCATAGCGTATGTGCTTTTCCTGCAGTGGCACAGGGGAAAACTAGAGAATCCAAACAAAACATTTACATCCAGATTTCAGATTATGTCCATGTGCATTGAATGCAGCTTCATCACAGTCACTTAGCAATGCAAGGTGAGGTCTTCTGAGAACCCAAGCTTGATTACAAGTGGTAATCTGCATTTTAAATCTGACCTTTGGACTGAAGAAAGTAGATCTATTTGATGATCAATCATTAAAAATAAGTTAAAAAATAAGTGGGAACTAGCTGAAGAGTATTTAAATATGCAGAATATTTACTGTTATTTATTGAATTATTTTACACAATATTGGGAACTAGAAGATTAATATATATTTAAATTTAATCTAACCTTGTAAAACAGTCACAAAAACCTTCCAGGCCAATAAGATTTAATTCTTATGGTAACTCCTGCTGTACGTAATCTACCTTTCCACTGCAAAAACTATCGTGTCTGGACATTCACTATTTATGCCTCTAGCTCACCACAGATACCTTCATTTAGGTAATTTATTTTCCTTTACTTGGATCCTAATCACTATCACCCTCTTCACTTTTCACACATATCTACATTGTTCTCTGATTAATCTAGTCAAGAAATTATGCCAATAAAGGATGGCCCAATAATTAAGATGCTCAGCCAGGATTTAGAAACTCCATTTTTTCCAGTACTGTGATAGAGATCTGTTGTATAATCCCCAGCAAGGCACTGGCAGAAATCTAGCCACAGAAACCCAGACTTCTACCCAGTCTAACTTCTTCATATTTTTTGGCAAAATGGATGCTAAGATCATGAAGCATTTTAACCGCTGTTGACACCCTTGAGTTCTGTTGTATAAAAGTTGTAGGTCACCTGCCACACCGTTTATCTTCACTGAAGTAGTACTTTTTAAACAGAAATTGTTACAAGCAAAGATCCCGATTGGAAGTTAGCTACAGAGGAAGCGTGGTTGAATGTTTCTATCACAGATTCCCTTCTGTTAGAAAGAAAACAGTATGGAAAAATTTACCTAGCTAAATGGAAAAGCCACTTTAACATGTTACTAACAGCACGAAGGATCCCTGACTTACAGGGCTAAACTAAGTTGAAGGAATTTGGTTAATGCCAGATTTGCCTTACTATTACATTGTCAGTAGCTTGCCACAAGCATGGAAAGTTAGGTAAAGCCTTGATCAAAGATTCAACCATGATTTTAATACAGCAGTGGTTAAATGATTTCTTGCAAAAGAACCCAACCAAAACAAACCAACCCAAAACCCCAGGGTAACAAGTCCAATCCATGGTGGAGTTGATATTCCTCTTTATTACTTTCACTATACATGAGAGACATACTTTTGGCTACAGAGCCCGAACTGAATTCTTCAGTGTATTGAGAACTCTGGTGACTGCAAGCCAAGCAGAGATGACGTAATGCTGCCTACCCACACCCACAAATATATTCAGAGTTGCAAAACCCTTCACAAAAAAAAAAAAAAGTATATTCCACAGCACAAGGACCCAAAAAGGGAAAGTAAAAAGGGAAGATTAAAGTACCTAGACCTCGCTAGACCTTGAAACTGTAGGAAAAGATGTAGAAGTAGCCAAAGTAGGGGGATTCAGACAATAAGAAAACTTCCCACAGGCTTGGCCAGTATTCCTCTGCTTTGTGCAGTTTGGTCCAACCTCCTCCCTTTCTTAGTCCCCAACTCATTTTCACTTAACACCTCTATTATCTTCCCTGTTGCTCCATTGCCAGCATCCTTTTACACTAAACGTTTTTTTCCTGGTTTTCTCTTAATTTAGCTTATCTTTAAGTTCCTCTCCCTCCCAATAAACCCAGCAGAATGCTAATAATGGCATTAATATGACATTTGGTGGTGTCAATTGCATTATTTTTTCACTTGCATGTTATGTGTTTATTCTCTGCCAGGTGTCTGTTTGAACAGAGCAAAGAATATCTGCTCGCTGTATTTGTATACCTATGGGTCCCTATGGCTCACTGGTCTCTAGTTGACTGTATCATTACAACTACCATTATAAACATAAAGAATAGTATGATAGGAAAATATTTAATTGAAGAGAGTGCATATTGCTTCCTATAAAGCTATAGCATTGAATTATTACCAGACAGACCAGGTTTAGAACACAATATTTTTCATTTATGCTATAGTCATTGTCCCATTGCTAAATCCTCCTCAGTTTGTCAATAGACACCAAAACTGTAACAAACACTGACACTATCTTGACATTAACTGAAAGTGGGTGACCAATTTGCAGCAGGCAAGAAAACTGAATGGAAAATGGAATGTTGTTATTTGGCTACTTTTTAGTAGTTAGGTGTCAGATTATCTGTCCTACTGATGGATCTTTTAGATGGAATACAAGACTTAGAGTTCAACTGTCACAGAGTATTAGAGAGTCCATTTCTGAAGAGGTCAGCTATTAACCCTGATCTAGCAAAATCCTACCCTAGATAATTAATTAATCTTTTCTACTTTAATGCTAACGGATATTTTATATGGATAAAATAATTTTTACATTTTTCCAAAATAAACTTTCAGTTTTGAGGCTTGGACAGCTATTGCAATTCATCCCTGAATGAACACTGCAATTAAATAATACATGGAGGATTTCCAGTATAAATGTAGTTGTTAAAAGTTCTTTGGGACCTCTTACGCACGAAGGCTGTCCAGACATGCACAGCAGTATGTAATGCAGTATGCCTGAAGATTTTAGAATGAGAACATGAACCCCAATATTCAAGTAGGAAATATCTTTACATATCAGTTTGGGTTCACTGTGATTTTAAGTAATTCTTAAACCTGACAAAACCAACTTACTATAATTATGATTAGATTTTTCAACCTAAAATCATTACTGGTTAGTGAATCAGCTAATGAATGTTTTCATGATTTATTAGTTAAACCAAAAGATTACGAGTTAAAATTCTATTCCTGATTAACTACGTTGGAAATTATATACATGACTTGTCATTTTAAAATAATGATATCAAGTTTAATTAAGGCATGCAAGCTGTTTTGAGTAACTTTGGGTGAAAGGTTCAACATTATTACAAATTATAAGGAAAATACCTTACAGTATTGGTATTACTAATATGAGATTTAGGATAAGGTGGCAGCTTAAACCAATCAAACTCAGTACAAAATGTTCATTACAGCTGAAGAATTTATCTGCTCTGATGCAGGAATTACTGTGCAAAGTACTATGACCTGTATTATACAAGAGGTCAGATTAGACAATCACAATAGTCCCCGTGCACCCTAAAATCTTGTAATATTTCAGCCTGAAAAGGAATTAAATACAAAGCTCTATTTGCTTCTTTCTTCTGAGTATAAACTATATGAGTGCCATTCAACTATATAAACACATTCATTAGGTTTTCAGTAGGCCTCCTTTCTAAGGAAAGAAATTACATACTTTTGAGCTCGTGAGTGAACTACAGTGTTTTATGCCTTTAATTCAACACACTTAGGTCTTACAGTTCATTGAAATTCAAAATCATGGGTGCAAAGTGTGTTCACAAAGAAAATGTTGACCTTCCTATATAGCAAATACCTTTTCATTCTTTTTTATTTAATTAAAAAAACCACTAATGAAGCTGAAGGAGGTAAAAGATTTGAGCTTCCTATTAAAATAACAAATGTAATATAATTCACATATTTCAGCATGTTGGCTACTGCTCACGAAATAAAATACTGCAGCAGAAAGAGCATATTGTTTCCACACATCGAAAACATGCAAATTAGACAAGTATTCAATATTCACTTGAAAGCGAGAAAATGTACCAGACTACCAATGGTGTTTAGGCAAGCAAACTGGTTGAACATGATTATTTGAATTTAAAAAATGGGTATGGGATTCCCCTCTCTTTGCTTCTTGCCATATATGGTATCTGTGTAATATCCACAGGGCAAATTATTCACTACCTTTTTCAAGATGAAAAGCTACTGATTGGCATCAGACATCAAGAGGGATTTTGGCATTAGAATAGATTTACACTTGATGACATGTCAAAGCCTTGAAACAAAAACTACAGAATTTACTCATGAATGCCGAAGGCAAGCCACTTATTCAATACTAGCTCAATGCACATCTTTCCAAGGATGGCATTCAACCACACCAAGAACAAAATACAGCAAACAAAACATGGTTATATTTGGAAATGAATGTGCTTGACTAGAGTGAACAAAATAACAGCCAGCATTACCTGTTGCCAGCTGTCAGTGAGGAATAAAGAACTGTAACATCCTTGTAATAAAGAGGGAAACAGAATCCAAGCTTATAATGAAAATACAGCAGTTAGTGGGATGAAGTAGGATCAGCAGCAGTATGTGTGGGCATGATAACTCCCACTCTGAGCCTACTGTTCCTCTAGCAGATGTGCCCTCACTTCTCTCTTCCCACAAACACTTGAAAAAACTAATTAGGAGACTAGCCACAAGGTGCACATAGGTGTACGAGCATATGACATAATGCCAAATTTTGCCATTTCTCCTTCAACCTCCATTAGGGTTATTTTAAAAATAATTTCATTATTTGCATTACTATGGAGTGCTTGTAGAAAATTATTACTAGTGTTGACATGCCCACAATTATTTTGGCACAGCCAGTTTAGTAACCAATTAACATTTTTCTGCTGACTTTATTTTAATACAACAATAATAGAGGTATCTCATTTCGGTATTGGATGTGTAGAAAAGACCATCTAAACAGGTTTGGTATGAATAACCTGTGAGCAATGACAAGCATATGTGTAGTAGAAGTCACAAATATGAGGAAACATGGGAAGCACATGGGAACACCCACTCGCCTATGTCATACACCCATGGAAATTATAATTTTACTAGCATTATTTTGTAACTTTTTCCTTCTACAGACCTGCTCATGTCCCACCTCACACATGAGGTGAAACGATCGCTTTGCGTGGATATGATACCAAAAGTTAGGAGCACAGTTTGTCTGAAGTTCCTGCAATTTTAAGTAAATGAAAGGAGTAACTCACATAAAATGAGACAAGGATGACAAAAGTTTGTGGTTTTTTTTTCCTTTCCACAACAGATTCAAAAAGAATCCTACAATTATGTTTTGCCTTCAAGATAGAGATAAGGCAAATTCATTAAGAGTTTGCTATTTAAAAATAATATAAAGAGTATATTTTGGTCTTTATTTTGATGTGTGGTATGCTTATGTTAAGAGGGACATCTATATGCTCCTAGAAGAAATAGCCAATTTTGTAATGGACTTTCAAATACTGTGTGTACATAAAACATTCAGGCATGTATAGGTTAACATAGTTGACTGTTTATTTAGACCATCTTCAATGGCTATACATACTGTGAATCCTGTAAAAATTTTAAATTCAATTGTTAATCAGAATCTGTTAGAATGACCTAATCTTCATAGGAGATAATTACTCAACTTTTCTGATGAAGATATTAGAAAGTAGCAATATGAAGTAGCCATCATATTTCATTGCTTTTAAGAACTACTGAATACTTGTAAATACAGATAGTTCCTTTAGGTATGTTCAAATGGCAGCTGAACTCCTTGGAAATTTGGAATCTGTCGATGTAAATCACTTTAAGAAAATAAATTCAAAATAGCCTGTCACCTCCTCCTATGGTCTCTTCCAAAAGACAGTGGAAGATATCTTTTCTCTTCAAAAAGTATCATACTTTTCATATTAGATACTGATTGTAGAATCATAGAATCATTAAGGTTGGAAAAGACCTCTAGGATTGTCAATTCCAACTGTTAAACCAACAATACCATGTCTCCTAAAAGTCAAGCAATGGACAAGCAGACAAAATACAGATTAATGAAAAGTGTCTACCCATCTATGAAAAATATTCTGGATCAGCATTATGGCTCAGGTAGCTGTGCCTAGGTGTCTGCCACCACCAGTCTCAATTTTTGAGAAAAAATAGCTTCCATGCATGGCAAAAGCTTAATTTTCAAGAAAAATCATTGACTTTAATTCTTACTCTAACAGACATCGACAGCAAAGTAATAAACTAACGATTGAAATTTAATGCACGTGGGAAGGTGAGAAAATAATATTTAACCTATATGCTAAAAACATACCTTTTAGCACTTCTCAGATTACTGTTGGTCAGTTCCAAAAAATGGCACCTCTCTTTTCCTGCACAGTGCTATGCTCTCAGCTGGACTTCTGGACTATAATTAATGCCTTCTATCTGTTAAATAAATACTAAGAACAAAGACAGCTACAGTGCAAAACATAACAACATATAATTTTAGTACTGCAATAGTCGGTAAGGCCAACCTCTAAGTGAATAAAAAAATGGATGAACTTTACTGATCTTTCCAAACTTTTAATTAAATTATCTTCATTGATTTGTAACTGAATATATGTTGGCTTAGACCTGGGAGGATGCTGTTCCGCATTACCATGGATTGCTATGGTAGCAATTTATCATGGAACAGCAAAATGATTACAGATCAGTAATTCAGCATATGTAAGTGGGTCATCAAAAATAGAGTTGCATAAAGATTTCTGTATTATATGGTAACTCATACATGCATGAACCATTATGTCAGCTTTTAAAATTTGACTGTGTATATATATCTGCATAATCACCTCTATTTAAGACTCGCCCAGGATCAAAACACAAAACATTTATGTGAAAGAAACCTTTATTTTATTTTGAATGTATTATTAAGACTATCTAAGCTCCTTCAGCAGTGTGAGTGTGTGTATATATGTATATACACACACAAGCATATACTGTGTCTCACATACAAAGGGATACAGATGCTGCTGGGTCATTAAGTATTTCCCTAGCATGCACATTCACAAGGATGGAGGTGCTTACACTTATTGAGCTGTATTTGTAACAGATGATTGTGGAAAAGATATTTCACTAATCCCAATGTGTTTTGACTGATCTTTGAACTAGTAAAAAAAAAGTTTTATTCCTCTGTTTTTCTTCTATGTAAGATTGTAGCCAAACAGTGCTGGACTGCTGAAATGGGAGGAGCAGTGGAGAACCCCAACAGGACAATTGAAGTAAAGCAATTTAAAAAATCTCAGACTGCTATGGAAATGGAAGACTACAATGCTTTCTTTGGATTCTGTGGATAGTATAAACACAAATGTATAGAAGAAGTGTGTATCTATTGGGCCAGGAATGATTTATTTAGAAATAACTTTGGATTAGGCTTTTGTCAAGTTTTTACTAATTTCTTTTGCATACTTATGCAAGCTTCATAAGAAATTACTGTGAACACTTGCTTATATCAAACACCAATAATGCAACGAAGAATTAAAAATAAAACAAATGCAGTCCATATCTATAACAATACATCAATGCAGATTGCTAAAGTTTAACAGCCCAAATTGCTTTTAAGACATTTTATCATACCATTATTTTACATCAAAGATAAAACTAGTTGTGGGAAGTCTTTTGGATGAATAAAGGTTTATCAGCTAGACCAGTAGAATAGATTCGAATTTTAAATACAGAATGGTGGAATTTGGTGTGAAGACATGTAATATCTAAAAAACGCTTCAAGCCTCATATACTGTAAGGTAGAATTTTAAGGGGATATCGGTGTAGAAGGATGCATTGGATACTCATTTAAGTAGGAAGACTGGCATCTATATCCGACAAGAAAACAGTTGATAACCCTGCAGGATGAGGGAGACAGAAAGAGGTGCAAGGAACCTTGAAAATAAGTGGACATTATTTTCTCAACATCACCCAGATCTGGATGACTGCAAATTACAGATGAATGTGAATAAGTGATTTATAGTCAAAGTTCCTATAATGAAGTCACCTTGTTGTATATTTCTATTGCTTTATATATTTTTAAACTGTGTATCTCAATCGTCATTTTAGTGCACATTAGGAATCAAGCATCTACATATCTGAATGCTAAAAACTTGTATGTATAAACTACTTGGAACTATAATTTTAGACAGGTCTACTTTTATTTCAAAGAAATCCCACCCATCACCCCTCTGTATAAAATTATTTATTTTGTACATACTCAAAATACTCAACATCTATGCATTTGTACTATTTACACTACTTGGTACTATCAACCTCGTGAGAAGGGCTTTACCTTTGGGTTTTGCAGACTTTTGAATTGTTTCAAGTACATTGTTAGAAACACGTTTCATATTACAGTTCACAAAGTAATGTAGGCATTCAGCTCTCTACCTAAGTGGTTTTCAAATCAGGCCACACGTATTTGCACGTAAGTCAGCATTCAGTGAGAAAACTCCCTATTTTCAATGCCTAAAGCTGCAACTTCTTTTTTATAGTAGTAATGCAGGCTGACGGGCTCAGCGTGGCTGATGGTAGTCGGGAAGTTAGTGATGGATACCCACATTTGGTAGAAGCTGCATTACTAAAGTGGCTCCCTCTTTTAAGACTGAGTGAAAAACGACCAACAAAGTGAAAAGCAAAGCTTCCGCCTGTTTTACTGCTTAATACTGAACATTATTATACACAATTTTGAAGCCTTCTCTCAACTTTTAAAAATTAATAAGGAAAATGAAATTAATAGATGCATGGAATGCGTTTCAATGTCGTTTCTACTCTGCATACATTTTAAAGCATATTTTAAAACATGTTGGGTCCTCGTAGCCATAATTTAAGCAAGTTTATTCAGAAGAAGGCTTTTTGACAACATATTCAGGGTATTATATATGCAAAAAACCATACCTAATGTTCATATTAAGCATATTAAGCAAAAAAATGTACGACCAAAGTAATGTACGTCCAAAATAAGTGTCTGAACTGTTTTTACCATAACTTACTCATACACTCATCTATTCAAAATATTTGTTTCTCATTCCATCAACTCTCCACTTCTAAGTAAAATGAATAACACAGTAATCATAAACATGTATTTAATTAATTTTCTCTTGCATAACCCAGTATGTGAGGGAAAAGGTTTTCCTCTTGTGACTGTGGAGGCAGAAAAGGTATTTCTTCCTTGTTTTGTAATGGGAATCCTGCTACAAAAATCATAGAAATTAATTTTTTGTTTAATTTTGAATCTTTTAGGTGTCTGTGGTGGGTCTAGCTAATACAGAGAGTTTAACCTTAAGTTCTTTTCTATGCCTACATTTTGGCAAAAACTGGCAGGATTAATAAAAAGGACAAAAATGTCCCAGAAACCCTATACCTGACCCATTATTTCCCACTAATTATTCTACAATCTTTCTCATACTGACAATATAAGTTATTCTCCCCTCTCTTTTGAAGGGCAGATGTCTCCCCATTAATATCACATAATGTCTTTGTTTCCGCACCAACTGTAGAGACAAATGTGTAGTACAATAAACTCTGGCACTTTGCCTTGCAGTTACTTGGTGGAGACAAGTAAAGGTGTTTCATGGAGTATTAAAATATTTAAAAATTCAGAACAACTCCTCTGAACCTATGAAATCACCTGTAGATAGACTGGCGTTCAACCCAAAGTTTAGCTTGTGTTCTAAAAATTGATTGCAATGACACTTCTGCTCTACACAGTTCTCTTACCACTTTAAGTAGTGGTGAAATAACACCAGGAGGCAAAACAAATCTAATTTGATTTACATATAAAATTGAAATAGCTTGCTGGACTTTTGTACCTGTGCATCAGGGTTTAATATAGACAGTGTTAAAATGTGAAGAAGCTGACCTTGATGGTGCTGAGTCATGTAAAAGATATTTTTGCCTTTGGAACAGAGCCCTCAGGATGGCCCTACTAATGTAATATACTAAAAATTAATAAAACAAGTACAGGAGGGGAAAGAAGAGATACCCTTGGCAAGGGGACCATACCAAACTTAGCTACACAGCTACTGTTACAGAGCTATGCTCTCCCAATGTTAGGAACAGTTAAAGATATCACATGAAGAAGAAATGTCCAAAGCAAGACAAGACAATAACTGATGAAAATTTCTGGCAGAACTGAGAAAGAAATGTCTGTGAGAGACACTGTTAGAGAGTGAGAGATTTGAGCATGGTATGATTCAGAATGTAATTCACCTTCTCTGCTGACACATCCTACTGAGGTATTCAGTGAAGACTGACTGTAATTACAGCTGAGATTCGATTCATCAGAAAATTTAACATATCAGCATATAAAAATAGAGATGATAGGCTAGCCAGAAAAGGTAGATCAATTCTAGAACTTACTGAAGGTGAAAACTAAATTAGTTAATGGCAGGATATAAATAAGATTACTTCCACAAACTTCTTAAGCTCACACTTTAAACAAAGTCCTGTTGATATGGCAGTAGCATCTCTCAGGGAACAGGAGGGTCTGGGATTCCTCTCACAGACAAAGAACTAATAGAGACTTGGACTGCAAAGAAAGCTCTAGAGATGTGATTTACAATGCCTATGATGAATGAGAAATTGTCAAATTGGTCAGACTGATGAATAGAATGAACTGTGAATAGAAGGCAATTTTTTTTTCTGAGAAAAATAATATGAGAGTGAAATACAGAACGAAGTAAAAGACAATAAAGGCACCAAATATAAATTCAAGGAGGAAGAGATACAGGACAAATCACTATTGCAGAAAAGGAAGTATACCACCATCACCTTATTGCGTATTCCAAACCAAAAGCATTAGGGAGCTTGGGTACAGATGAAGCAGTTAAAGAGGATCTGAAAGTGAGTAATTTGATTGTTTATTGGACCTGGTTTTCACTGTCTCCTCCTTTCATTCAGAAAATTACTTAAAATAATATTAAAAAAGCAAGTGTGAAGATGATTTGTAAAATTCTTTGTCTCCTAGATAACACCACATGATATTTTGAGGAAAGACAGCAATAGAGGGGAAAGTTTTGTAAATTATGCTATTTTTATTTCTCTAGCAAATCCCCTCGAAGGCTAGAATCAGCTCAGTTTCTGTAGTCTTTCAGCTCATTTTACATATGTAAATGTTTGAGTACACAGATTTATTTTTGTTACTGTGTCATCTTCTTGGATGTTACTCTAATTGGATAAAAGTATCTTACTTCCTACCACTTTCAATATCTAGGCCAAACTAATAAGAGTTATCAATCCATTATCTGTTTGGAAGAGTATAAATATTAATATAGCATTCAAAGCATCCTAGAAGATATATGTATATATATACACAAGGGAATATAATCATGCTAGAAGACAGAGTAAAAGATCTGTTTTCTCTGCGACACAGTGAATACAGGGTGATTTCTTAATATTTAGTTGGTATTGATTAGCCCCAACTGAAATGAGTTTCTTCAAGATCATGGCATGTTCCTCCCTTCAACAAAATGCATCAGTTTTTAGTACAAGCAAATGTTTTTAGAGGGATGTTACAAAACAAAAAAAAGCTTCCTAACAGCAGAAGTTTGTGTTCAGTACAATTTTCTTCTAAACTAGACATAAGGATGACATGACATCCAGAATTTCAGAGTAAGCTCTCCATATAAAATACTTCTGTATTTCACCAGTTTTCTCTTAAATGACAGTACTGAGACGGACACTGGGCAATATGCAGCTTATTTTGGTGTTACTTATAAACTATTTTTTAATATCTCTTTTCCTGAAGCTGTCAAAATCACCCAAGATAACAATTTATGAATATTGTACTTGAGAATACTTGACCACCCAATATCTTGCATAAGATACCCTAACTGTTGTGAATTGCAAAAGTTATATACATAAGTAATAAGGCCTCATCCTAAAAATACTTTAATGCACAGTTTAGTTCATCACTGACAGAAAGCTGCTTGTGTGCAAACTGACCAACTAACTGCATTTATCACAGGAATAATTGCTTTCTGTGCTTGTTTTGCAGTTCTCAGGGGTAGAAGTGGTATATTTGAACTTATAATTTGAAGTTACAGTAATTTTTTGTAGTTTCTGAGTAAAAAAGGTTTGGAAGGCTGCATTTAACTTCCTGTTTCGATAAGACTGTTATAGGTCTATTAAAACGGGACTTAGGTAAGAAAATTTTTCTTTGAGGGGTAAAAGGAGAAAAGGAGATAACACTTTCATGTTCAGTAAGTCACATTTCTCTAACCTATTGAGCCTTTCTGCTTGTGACAACTGAAAAAAATCCAACTTTGAAGTCTCTTTTGTGACTCTCTCCTAACAAACAAGCACGGTCTTAGTATTTGCTAATAAAGTGACACCTGCTACAATTCAGCTGGAGAAAAACAGTACATTACTCTTAATGCAAGATTTTATGGCAAGAGCTGTTAAACTATAAATGATGCTAACATCAGTGTTAACTATTGTTATGAGAATGTTTTCTAACTTTTTAAAACTGCACTCAACTTTTCCTGATCTTCAGATTTAATATTTTAAGTAAAACTGTGATATAGGCGTTTCAGTCGAACTGGAATCATCATACAAGCTGTAATTACTACTAACAATTCGGTCATAATTATACCTTTCTGTACATAAAGGCATTATGAATAATATCTATACAACACATATATCTAATTACATTAGATCAAAATATCTTTTGCCTTTTATATTAAGATTTGTGTTGTTTTACCAAAAATGGTGTCACTACCTATGAGAAAGTCTGATATGTGGAGAACCTTGTTGGCATAAAACACTGTAAAAAATACATACTAAAAATTAATACAGCTCATAAATGTGGAATAGAAGAATGATTTGGAGTAGTGCCAGAAAGCATGCATTTATAAGAAGAATGTAAACTTTTCCTACACAGGTATTTGATTAAAACCAGGCTTTGAACAAAAAAATCCAAGGATACGTTCTCAGTCATCAAGATTTAGTATTATGGCCTGGTTTAATAAAACAATGAAATTAAACAATTCAGAATCAACTGGTAGACACATATTGTCTTAACTCTGCAGAAGAGTTTTGTGTGCAAAAATAATTAATGGGTCAATTCTTAAACTCTCTGTATCTTGTAATTTTCTACTCTAAAATGTTATTAATTTACAGTGCCTTTCATTACATTAAATTTAGGTTAATACACTGATATATTTTAACAAGATAATTATGTCAAAGGTTATCATCAACAGTTCATAATAAAAAGTTATGCTGAAAAATAAAACTTATTATTTATAGTTTATGCTGCATAATAAAGTATTAGCAACACAAAATGTTAATTAATTTCTAATTCTCTATTCTTTTATTTAGATTTCATGAAGGTTGATTGGACTTGATCCATCATTTTACGGAAAATTAATTATTTCAAATACATGCACCACTTTATGCAACCTGCCTGATTTGCATTGAGGAAAATTCAGCAGAAGTAATTGAGGCACAAGCAAATACTGGCACTGACTGAACTCAATTTTCATTCCAAATTTCTGCAAAATCCCAAGACACAACAATATCAGATGCAGGGGGAAAACAAACAAAAGCAATGTGTAAAGGGAACATGAAGAGAGAATATTACAAGAATCAGAGAACAAAGGGATTGCAAAACTATTTTAGCGCCATAGATGAACAGTGAGGGCTTCATTCAGGCAAGGTGGAATAAGATATCATATGGCATCCTGACAATTGATGTCTTCATTTAAATGTAAGAATTTACATTCTAATTAGAAAGAATTTACATCTTAATCAGAGGCAGCTGTATTATCTTGTTACTGTTTTTTTCAAAGGTAATGAACTAAAGTACTGCTGTGCTTTTTCAACCAGAAACTAAATAGACAGCATACAGTGTTATTTTATAGCCTACCTGCTGTAAGCTGTTATTAATATTTCCAAAGACTAAATTCCAACAAAATCTTTTAAAATAAAAATTGTATTTGACATTGCTCGAATGATATTATAAAGACTTATTTAAAATATTTAACCAATACCCTTTCTAACTTCTATTTTTAAGTATACGTAGTCATAAAGGTATCATTAAAATGGCACCAGTGAAGCACAGTTTCATTTTAGACTTCAGCTAATACAGTACAATATTGGGGGGGAAAAATGTTTGGGAATTTTTTGTATTAAAAACCAGTTCCACCGATACTTCTCCATGTTGTTTATACAATACATAAGGAAAAATCAATTAAACAGGACCATTTTGCAGCTCACATTTAAATACACTTTTAACTGAGGCCAAATTGAATTGTTTTAATGCTAGTTCTAAAGGATGAGTCCTGCCAAGAAATACACATGTCCTTTCAGAGGCATTTTTACTTACAAAACCATAGCTTACTAGTTCAGTCTAAACATTATTTTTTTGGCTCTTGCACAATTTCAAGATTTTTGATTTCAATCTACAACTGCTGTTACTGTTAGGGAACTTTAAGTATACAAGAGTGGAGTAGGAAGTAAAGGTTTTTTTTTTCCTATGAAGAAATCAGACATGGCCTGAGAAGTTCCTGGTTTAGTTCCCAGCTCTGCAAAAACTAACTCTGGAAAACATTTGTCTCACTACTATTTTGTGTCCCCACATTTGTAAGATCTCTCTCAGCTCTCTGTCTATTCAGAATGGAAATATCTTTGGGGCAAGATAATTTTATTGCTACAATCTATGCAAAGTTCAATTCAATGAACACTGCCACAGAGTACTGCATTAGGATGAAAGGTTTTTCATCATACTTGCTCTTCCTTTGAACTTTGGAAACATTATGTGTATTTTCATGTACCTTCTATTACAACAATAAATAAAAAACCCAACTTGGAATCTTCAATCAACTTGGAAAACTATGTAGAAATTACTGAAACAATTTAGTTCATTTGCCACCTTGTGGGTTAAATTAATTGGCATCAGCCAGACAGACTCATATCCTGAGATAGACAAACATACTGGCAGAATGTTTGAATTCCCAGTCTGCTGATGAAATACAAAGCATTCAGCTGGTTAAATGGAAAGGACTGGTTTTCTGACAAAGATTTGCCAAGTCCATCGCTATCTGTGGCAAGTAACAGAATAGGTAGACTTGCTGTGCATTCTCCAGGGAAGGCAACTTCTGCTGACCTGCATATAACTTCTTTTCAAGCCCAGTCCCTCAGAATGTGGCATGGAGAGGCAAAGAATGTAGAGGGTTTTTTTTCTTCTTACTGGTTCAGGCTAAATATCAGCATTTATGGCTTCCCTGTGATTACAGATCAAATTTGTGTGACACCATCACTAAGCATCGAAAAGATATGATTAAGAAAACAAGGGCACTAGAACATGAATTATTCAACCTCCTGTACAACCAGGAACATAACACATCTCAAAGATAACTGAAAAGTTTGGCTTCTCTTGATCTTTATGGTTAAGAAAGGAAAAGAGAATCTTGAAAACCCATACTTACTTAACTTTTGCAAGACGAGCCCAAATAAAAGTTTCACAGCATATATCTTGAAAGGTAAAGCACAACAGACCTTTTTTAATGAAACTGGCAGCTAAATGAAGCCAAAGGACTAAAGTAAAATTTCTGCTGGAGACCTTAACTGGTCTTCCAATAAATTTTTGACGCCTTTTTTGAACTGTTGAGAAATACACACCCCTACATGTGCAACCAGAACATCCTCTTTCCCCAATATTTGTTAACATTTTCACGTAACTTCACATAACATATTATTAGGAATGGAAAGGTAGCTGACAAAATTATCAGCATTATCTTCTCTCACAATTTAGATCACTATTTTCAATTATACAGCTGCTTTACTTGCATAAAACGGATTTGTTTTACAGTAAAAAACAGGTTAAAATCCAATATAGGCATCTAGTGAAATGCAATAGTCCAAAATGTTACTATCTTACTATTGTGAAATAATCATGAAATTAAAAATGTACTAAGTTTCACGATATAATTTATTTTTTACATTGGAAAGCATCTAACCAAACACCTTTGGGTATATTTTAATCAGTGCTGTAATAATGTTTAAAATATTTAGAAGATAGACTTGAAAACATATTAACATACATAAATATCAGAAAACATAAATTTGCAGAAAATTGGAAAGATATGTACATTTTTTTCAACTACAATGACTAAGGACTTTCACATTATATTAAATCTACTAATATTGAAGTGA
Organism: Phalacrocorax carbo; assembly: GCF_963921805.1. Taxonomy (NCBI): domain Eukaryota; kingdom Metazoa; phylum Chordata; class Aves; order Suliformes; family Phalacrocoracidae; genus Phalacrocorax; species Phalacrocorax carbo. Next base: position 63,289,285 of record NC_087517.1, read on the forward strand.
TTTTCAAAATTTTATTATTTTTGTTTTCCATGTATCTCTATGCTATTAATGTACACGTAAACATAACCTGTTACTGCCGCTTGTGGTTCATAACGCAATCACTTAATACAGCCATCATTTTTGTCACTATGTAATCACATTTCAAGTGTTTCAAAGTAATATACCTCAAATTATAGAGGTTAAAATACACCCACAAGTTCAATCTCATTATTACATATGTTCCTTTCTGAGGTGATATTTTATTTTCACATTTTGCTCTTTGGGATGCAAACTGTTAACCATTACTCCTCCATTTTTGCTGTTCTAAAGTAAACAAAAATGACATGTAAAACTATGCCTTGTAAAATTATTATTCAACTGTAAAAGTCTGAATTTTTTACTTATGCAGTTCTCTGGACTACTAAAGAGTCCACTACTCTTGCAAATACGTTTTTCTGGAGCAAGATTATAGACGTAGGTCTCAGGTTGGTATTAAAAAAGCAGAATATATGTAATGTGCAACATTTTGAGCATGGGATTAAATCTGGGATTAATCTAGATTTACATTTAAATTAACTTTAACATCAGCAGGAGTTCTGTGGTTAATTCTGGGTGCGCAGGCAGGGGGGCAGATTGAGGCCCGCTGAGAGTGAACCACTGTGACTTTTACTTTAAGGTCAGGTTTTATTGAGAATATCTAATTTAGTTATTGGCATCGGCTATTTAACCTGCACTCCAGCTACTATGCTGGAGCTGGAGTGGATAAAACAGTCACCCTGTGTAACTACAAGAGCAGCATAGATTCCTTCAGGTTTTTAACACAGTGAAGGTTTTCAGTGTTTCTCTGGTCTGGTCTGCAAGTGCCTGTTGTACCTGGCATGTGAACCAGGACTGAAGCAAGGCATAGCAAATGTTTTGCAGAGGAAGAGTTCCATGAAGCTTATGTTTGTGCCTAGCAAAGAGCCCTAGGTGGTAGACAAGTTTTCACGCGGTTAATCTTGAGAAAGGTCCAAGAGCCATTTCTGCTAAAGACTTGCAGGTACAGCCGTAAGAATTTTCTGCAGTTCATCTTGAAGGCAAGATTACAGCGTGAATACCCCCTCACTATCTCTATGTATTTTGACAGTTTCTAATCAGAGGCACTATAAGTAAGAGACTTATAAATCATAGCAGGAACACAGGACTGATCGGGGGAAAAGATTTGTTGTTCAGTTAACCAAAAACTCAAATGGAAAATGTTTAGCAGGGATTTTTCAGGGAGTGATTCAGAGTCCAGCCTAATGGACTTGGGTTTGTAAATCCAAATGGTGATCAATTAATTAGGTTCTAATTTACATCAGGGACCAGAGTATCTTCATACATCTTTTCAAGCATTGGTCCAAGCCAGTTAGTGCCAGATTCTACTGAAACCCTAGTACAAGCAACTAAGAACATAAAATGCAAAATATTTATTTATATTACAGATCTTTGGAAAGAAAAAGACTAATAATATGCATCCTCCATACAGACTGGGAGAGACATTGCACGCATAAAGAGTTTTTTAGATCCACAAACACATTGGGAAGTTTTTTCCCTCACCAGCGAATGTTCATGCTACCTAACGTAAAATATGAGCATTGAATTTATTAACTATCTTTTTTGTCCATTTTGGCAGCGACACAGTTCAAGAAGAGATCGGAAGGATTAAAAACACACTGCAGCTGATATAAGAAGTTGAAATACACTAGAAAGAAGTAGATATTAGTGAAGCAGTAGAAGGAAGTAAGAGAAATGGCTTAATTGTATTATTAGAGGTGTTTTATTTACATAACTTCAAATGATTTGATGTATTTGATATTTCCACGCTCTCACACTAAGTATATAACCACTTAATAATGAAGGTACCACTTTTTTTTAGTTTCCCAGTGCCTCAAACAATTTTTCAATTTAGTCTTCCACTCGGTACGTTTTGGAGTTTTGGTGTGGGGTTTTTTCCTTCTTTTTTTCTTATCTCTGCTTCTTCCCACTCTGTTTACAGTCTTCTAAAACCTGACTTTGTTTTCAATATTTAAGTGCTCTTTTAATTCGTATGAATGATTTCAACTCATTTTGACACACTTGATAACACTTAAATTTGTTGTAGCTATACTTTAATTCCTCTCTTCATTGTTTATTAACACAATTAAGCAGTGTTTGACCGAGAAGAATATGATTTAATTTACATTTACTGCTGCTGTCTTCCTAATAACCACACTACTAAGGTCCGACTTACTGTTTAATTATTTAACCTCATTTCAAGAAATGCCATGGTCCAAAGGGTGGTATTTCTAATAAAGTGAAGTTTTTCAGCATTTCTTATATCCAGGTTGTGTCTTATATTAGACTGTATCAAACAGTTCAAAGTATAAATCAAACACGATTTGCTATTCTCATACTAGACTAAAATTTTTGAAAAGTGAGAATTATTAGAATGGTAAAAAAACCCCAAGTGACCATTTAAAGATTTAAAAATAAATGTCAAAAATGCCAATTTTAAAAGCAGTCACACTTGCATTATACTACTATGACAAGGAAAAAGAGTAGCATATTCCTTGGCTGGGTGATCATCATATTCCCTCTTTCCTGTGAAAAAGATAGCAAACAGTCTGTCAAAACCTCTGGAATCAACACTATGAAATACTTATTTTCTCCACACTGAAGAGCAGTGGAATTTTGACTAAATAACAGGAGATTGCACACAGTTGAGGCTAGGGTATCAGCTCTCTTAAAAAATGCAGTCGTGACAAGAATAGGGCTGCTTTCTTCTGCATCAGGTATTGATGAAATCCCCCCTCAGTCTTCTCTTCTCCAGACTGAACAAACCCAGGTCTCTCAGCCTTTCCTCATAAGGGAGATGCTCCAGCCCCCTGATCATCCTGGTAGCTCTCTGCTGGACTTGCTCAAGCAATTCCCTGTCCTTCTTAAACCGGGGGGCCTAAAACTGGACACAGCACTCCAAATGTGGTCTCACTAGGGCAGAGTAGAGGGGGAGGATAACCTCCCTCGATCTGCTGGCCACAATCCTTTTAATGCACCCCAGGATACCATTGGCCTTCTTGGCCACAGGGCACATTGCTAGCGCAGGGTCAGCTTGTTGTCCATCAGCACTCCCAGGTCCTTCTCAACAGAGCCGCTTTCCAGTAGCTCAGTCCCCAGCCTGTACTGGTGTGTGGGGTTGTTCCTCCCCAGGGGCAGGACCTTGCACTTGCTCTTGTTGAATTTCATGAGGTTCCCCTTGGCCCAGCCCTCCAGCCTGTCCAGGTCTTGTTGGATGGCAGCACAGCCTTCTGGTGTATCGGCCACTCCTCCAGCTTGGCATCATCAGCAAACTTGCTGACGTTACACTCTGTCCCACCATCCAGGTCATTGATGAATATATTAGACAGGACTGGACCCAGCACAGACCCTTGGGGAACACCACTAGTGACAGGCTTCCATCCAGACGCTGCCCCATTGATCACGACCCTCTGAGCTCTGTTGTTGAGCCCTCTGTTGTCTCTGTCCACCGCACTGGCCGCTCATCCAACCCACACTCTCTTAGCTTGTCTATGAGGATGTTATGGGAGACAGTGTCGAATGCCTTACTGAAGTCAAGATAGACAACATCCACTGCTCTCCTTTCGTCAACCCAGCCAGTCACGCCATCGTAGAAGGCTATCAGGTTGGTTAAGCATGATCTTCCCTTGGTGAATCCATGCTGACTATTTCTGATAACCTTCTTGTCCTCTACATGCCTGGAGATGACCTCCAGGATGAACTGCTCCGTCACCTTTCCAGGGACGGAGGTGAGGCTGACTGGCCTATAGTTCCCCGGGTCCTCCTTCTTGCCCTTTTTGAAGACTGGAGTGACATTTGCTTTCCTCCAGTCCTCGGGCACCTCTCGTGTCCTCAACGACCTTTCAAAGATGATGGAGAGTGGCTCAGCAAGAACATCCGCCAGCTCCCTCAGCACTCGTCTGTGCATCCCACCAGGGCCCATGGATTTGCGAGGATCCAGTTTGCAGAGGTGATCTCTGACCCAGTCCTCCTCAACTGACAGTAAGTCTTCCTTTCTCCAGATTTGTCCTCTCTTCTCTGGGGGCTGGGATGCCTGAGGGCCAGCCTTAGCAGTAAAGACTGAAGCAAAGAAGGCATTCAGTAACTCCACCTTCTCTGCACCCTGCATCAGCAGGGCCCCTTCTTTGTTCAGCAGTGGGCCCACTGTGTCCCCAGTCTTCCTTTTACTGCTGATGTATTTAAAGCCCTTCTAGTTATCTTTGACATCCCTTGCCAGACTGAGTTCCAAGTGGGCCTTGGCCTTCCTCATTGCATCTCTGCACACCCTGACAATATTCCTATATTCTCCCAAGTGGCCAGTCCCTTTTTCCATATATTGTGAACCTCCCTCTTCCATTTGAATTTCTCTAGAAGCTCTTTGCTCATCCCTGCGGGTCTCCTGGCCCCTCTGCCTGACTTCTTCCTCCTAGGGATGCACTGAACTTGAGCTCAGAGGAAGTTGTCCTTGAATACTGTCCAGCTCTCTTGGACCACCCTGCCTTCCAGAGCCCCAGCCAATGGGATTCCTTCTAGCAGGTCTTTGAAGAGGCCAAAGTTGTTCCTCTTGAAGTCCAAGCTTGTAACCCAACTCATAGCCCTGCTTCTACCTCGCAGTGTCCTAAACCCAACCATCTCATGGTCAGTGCAGCCAAGGCTACCCCCAACTCTCACGTCCTCAACCAGCCCTTCCTTGTTTGTTAGGATAAGGTTGAACAGCACATCTCGCCTTGTTGGCTCCTCCACCACTTGCATCAAAAAGTTGTCCTCAATGCTCTGTAGGAACCTTCTGGATCGTGCATGCCTCGCTGTGTTGCTTTTCCAGCAAATATCAGGGTGGTTGAAGTCTCCCATGAGGACCAGGGCCTGCGACTGCAAGGCTACTTCCACCTGTCTGTAGAAGGCTTCATCAGCTTCCTCTTGATCCGGTGGCCTGTAGCAAACGCCCACAACAGTGTCGCCCATATTTGGCTGTCCCTTTATTTTTACCCACAAGTTCTCAACTTGTTTCTCCTTCCACTCCAAGGCAGAGCTCCATGCATTCCAGTTGTTCCCTCACATAAAGAGCAACTCCCCCTCCTCGCCTTGCTGGTCTGTCTCTCCTGAAAAGCCTGTAGCTATCCATGACCACATTCCAGTCATGCGAGCTGTCCCACCATGTCTCTGACTGCAATGAGATCATGGCCCTGCGACCGCACATAGACCTCTAGCTCCTCCTGTTTGTTCCCCATGCTGCATGCATTGATGTACAGGCATTTCAGAAAGGTGCTTGAGCGCACAGGTTTCCCTGGAGTGGTGTACAAGGACCCACTACAGCCATGCACACCCTTGAGGTGGTTGGTCTCCTGGTTGCCATTGCATAAGGCCACTACGGCACCTTTATCACTGCTCGGGTTGTCCTGTCTTATTCCCCAATTGTGTGTGATGGCATTAGCGTTGCCAGTTTGTCCCCCCTGCCCCGAGTTCCTCAGTTTAAAGCCCTCCTCACCAAGTTTGCCAGCCTGCTGCCAAAGATTCCCTTGCCCCTTCCCGACAGGTGGAGTCCAACCCTCCCTAGCAGCCCGTGGTTGTTGAAGAACATCCCATTGCCAGAAAAGCCAAAACCCTCACGTTGACACCAGCCATGTAATCAGGAGTTGATTTGCATTATTTGCCTATTTCTAGCTGCCCATTTTTCTCCAACAGGTAATATGGAGGAGAAGATAACTTGGGCACCAAGTTAAGGTTAGAAAGGAAAGATTACATTTTAAAAATTGGTTTATATGTTGAGAATTAGGAAAGAAAAACTTTGATCAAAAAGTTTTTAAAAATAAATGTAACTGAAGACAAGCTTTTTAAAAATCATGATATACCTTCGTATTAAAATGCTTATTTAAGCTTTCCTCTGCCAGTTACTATTGTCAAAATATACAGCAGTAGTTAATAAGACAAGACTAGACTTAACTATTGACTTTCATAATAAAACATGAAGATAAAAATGAGGCTTGCTGTAATTTATAAGAGAGAAAATGATGTACTAAAAGCAAGACACTAAATCAATTTTAAACACCAAACACAATTTATGTCTGACTTTAAAACTCATCCTCAAAACATTAATCTAGACAAAGGCCAGAAACTGAATGAGGCATAATTTGTGAAACTGATACCTTTCATCACAACCTCTAGCTGAAAAGGTCATTAGATATATTATATCTAAGTGAGCAGCTTATCCCTGCTTCATTACTGATAATTAAGGCAAGTAATATTTTCTTGACAGTAATGTGTCCAGTAAGAGATATCGTCTCGTTTGCATAAACTAGACATTAATTACCAGAGTAGTATCAGAGATAAAAAAAATTAAGTACCTGTGTAACATCATTTCATTATTTTTTCTTCATTTCCTTAAAGAATTAGCAGGCTCAGAAACATAATGAGCATATTAAGACATCCATTTTCAAGCATTTATTAAAATCCTTATTACACATTACACAAATATATTTTTGTACATACATAAACAGAAATGAAGGCGTCTTGGAATACACACATTATTTAGATATTTTGTCATCTTGCTTTACTAGAGCAACATTTGTTGGTGAAGTACAGTGACCAAATAATAGGTTCAGATTTGGACTTAATTTCAAATGTTAAGGCTCTCATATAGATGAAATTACAAATGACTCCAAGACCTCTGATCTGCAACTTCAACTCATGTAAAGGCTGTTTCTTCTTATTTGCATAAATGGTAGTTTTGCTGTTATACAGGATAGCGTATGTATCAAGTATCCATGTGAGGATGACAAATTTGTCACTTAGCTCATAACCTGTTTAACAGTTTTCACTTCTAAGTAGAAATGTCTCTCAATGTTTTTAAAAGCTATGTTGAACAGTGCTTGGCAAATAGAAGAAAGAAAGAAAGATTAATTATCTGTAATGGTTTATTCACCAAGGTGTGTTATCTATCATATTTCTCTCTATGATAACCTAGACAAATGTTATCTAGAGAGATTTTACCCTTAGCCATAACACCACATATAAATGCTGTTGTCAATGCACACTATGCAGAAGCCATAAAAGGGGTACCCTATCCTTTTAATTTCTCTCAACTCCAGAATCCCTGAAAATGTGAATGTATATTTGACAATAAAACCCATGAAAGAGTTACAGTGTAAGGAGCTTCTTTCTCTTTCTGCTTCGAGCAGTATTTCTCACAAAGCATCATTAATTTACAAGAGGGTCCAAGAGTCCCTTGTTGGGCAGGAACTGGCTTCATTGTTACCATAAAGCTTGCTCCCTACCAGAGAGCAAGAAGCTATGTGGTGGTCTCAAAAGAAGATCCCCTGGACTTTCTAGGGCAAAAATAGCCAGTGATCAAAGCTAAGGTAGAAAGATGGATGGAAGGAAGAGGAGGAAGACTGTCACTGGTCTCTGAGGCAATGAAAAAAGCTGCCACCAAAAGAAAGCAGGTTAACCTGGTAGGTATTCACAGAAAGCTGTCTCTCTGTCTCAGCCATGTGGTATATAAGAAGTATGGAAAGGATATATATTCCCTTCTATGAAAGCGTATGCAGTATTTAGAGAAGGCACGGCTCACACATGCAGTTCTGAATTCTGCTGCAAACACCCCATGGATACTATCAACTGTCAGCCCATCCAGCTTGTACGCATACAATCAAAGACAGTCAGAGGAGCACTTTTACTGATGTTATTCGTGCACATTATTCTGAAACAGTATATGCATTAAGGAAGCTGACCGACAATGTGTTATCATCATCATAATTTGTCAAATACAGACCTTAAAAACTGGAAAGTAAATTAAAAGATATGTTTTGTGATAACCACCTAATGAAAAATCAGCATGAAATCTAAGTTAAGGCAAAGTGGGTATCTGGAAAGAGGCAATGAAGAAATCTTTCAGTAGTAATTGACACGGTTCAAATTCGTTAGATCTGATCTAGTCTATTTTTGAAATCTGCAACATGCAAAATGACCACTTCATCACAGGCAGCAGAAGTCAAAATCATTACTTGGGTTAAAGGAAACGTAAGGAAAGTGAGGGTAAGATAACGACCATGCCTGTATATGCTGTCCCCCTCACTACTGAGGTGAGCAGAAGACCATCTTCAGTTCCAAAGAATATCTCTTCCTCCTTCCCAAGGGCAAAGACCAAATAACAGTAGTGAACTTGTCAGATAAAGTTCTGCAAACTTGCTTGGAATTTGTGATAATACGTGGAGTTGCAACTCCATGTTGCAGCTCTGCATTTACATGGAACCACATGACATAACATAAATGTGTAGAGAGCCATAAATCTCAGTCTCTATGAGTACTAGTACAGTCTCTCACATGGTACAGATTCTGGGTACAGGTTAATTAAAAGCCCAGCAGAAAAATAACCAAAGTGATTATATTTAAAGAGAAAATCCACTTAAACTGGAAAATATTGTCACTTCAACCCCCAAAAAGCTGGTTGTCATCGACAACCAGCTATATTCATCTACGCAATCCTGCTGGACTTGCTTGCAGTAGCAGTAGCCAAAACAGTACTTTCCATGGCAGGTGGCCAGAATATTTCTGCCTTTTCTTTTGGATCAATACCTAGTCATGGCCTGGTGCCCTGTAAGCTAGATTATGTAAGGCATTAAACACGACAGGGAATGGCCATCTAACAGCATCAACTGAAACAACACTCTCACCGTTATTTGCTAAGGCAGGTGTACCGCGCAGCTTCAGTCAACATTAGCTAGGTAACTAGCGTCCAGGACTGGTCCTTGCCTATACAGCTCTAATGATGCTGACTCTTGCCCGTTGCTGTCTGTTCCGTTGGGTCTTGAAGACTGGCTCAAGTCAGTAGAAAGATAAAGCTGAAAAATCCTGGGGCTTAGTACATAAAGTTAAGTCAGCTTTGCATTTTTAGAAGCTGATTTTACCAGAAAGCAACCTGGCTATAACTGCTATCAACTTACTAACATACTGGTGAAATAAAGAGGTGTTTCTATAACCCTCATGCCATGAGACACTTTTGCTTAACTATTTTGCACCTTTTTTTTTAATCACAGTGAAACTTTGATCATATCTCTTCTTACTAAAATTTACCTCCAATATTTTGATAAAACCCAAAAGCACTCTAACATTTCAAAGACTGAAAATCAAAATAGAAGTGATCCCAAATGTTAATATGCTATTTTAACATCTCCAGTGATGGAAAATGTCCTCATTCTTTCCAGTTTCTTGGGTAAAACAAGCGACAGCAATCACTGGCACCTGGCAAATATAACCAACTGATGTTACTTTTACTCTAAATATCTTGAATTCAGACCTGAAGAGGTTGTTGATTAGCCTCCAAACGCTTTCACAATTAGAACTATCACTCTTTTAACATGAGAACAGTCCTGCTGAGTTAGTGACATGTAAAACATTGCTCATTGGTGTCAGTAGTTGCAGGATTATGCAATACCAAGTACGACACTGCAGATGGCTATTTATTTATAAGTAACAGCACTATTTCAGTAATGAATTATTCATACGTGGTATAATATTGACAAAATAACTTGCATGTATACCCTGAAACATTTGTTGTTTTTGGTACTGTTACAAATAATGACTTCATACATATGGTTTTACTCTTTATTTTGATTACAAATGATCTGAGTAAAAACAAAAAAAATCTTTTTGCCACATTTATAGAATCAGTATGCTTTAATGGATAATCACATACCAAATAATTTATTAACATCTCCTATATGCCACAAATGAACTTGTCTTCTTAACTGTTATTTCCCATTTTGTAATAGATATATTTTCATGGAATGAACTCTGAGACTTTGAATTTACAGGTTCTGGCTGCAATTTGATATTTGTGGGATGTGTATGTTTGGTGTTTGATAGAACAGTGAAACTGAGACCCAAATTACTAAACTAAAACAATAATTCAAATTATAAACAAAACTACTTGTTAAAACTTTTTAAAAAGATAGTAAACTACAAAAAAAACAAAGAAGAAACTCTAGGTTTTCTGTTCCACTGAATTGAACATACACTTATTAGTGATGATATAGTGCATTTCTTTTAAAAGTTTTTTTTTTTTTGTACTTTCCTTAAAGCAAGGACAGTTTCTTTGCAGGCCCCACTGTGGTACACATTAATTTGAATTTTACTCCGTATTTTCATGTAAGAGAAAATAAAAGTTGAGAACAAAAACCTCATAAGGACAGGAGAGAAGGCATAGAAAAATGAGAAGTGAGAATGAAAGACAAAGGATTTAAAAGGTGATAAGGAAAACAGTCCAGGAGGAAAACAGAGAGCCTAAAGGGAAGAAGGAGAATGAAAAAAAACCCCCATAAATCCACACCTTCTCCCTCTGCAATACCACAATAAATTTTACAGGACTTTTTCCCGCTTTCTTAAAAAGCAGCTGAAAGCATGTTACAGATATATATGTACATATATATGTGTGTATATATATGTAACATACATGGTATAAGTGTATACTTGGGTTAACACACTTATTCTTTTCCCAGTTTTTGAATGGATCAAGAAAGCCATCATTCAAAATTTCTAAACAATTTCTTCAGTAAGTGCTTCTTCAGAACATGGGTAGAGAATACATAGATTGACAACCACCCATGAAAGCAGAAGCACGATGTGAAGCCATCTCTACATTTCTTTCAGTTTATAACTTCTACCTCTGCAATAAAAGGATGCAGCCCTTACGTACATTTTAGAAATGTGTGTATGTCATTGTGATCATCGATTAGCCTATCCTAAGTAAATTCTATAACTGGCTTTGAGATAACAATACAAATGTAAGTCATTTTAATTTAAATATCAAGTCCATCACAAACTTCTAATCATAAACTGACTCTGGAAAAGTTCTGAATCTGGAGTGCTTAATGAAATCAAACATTTTTCTATAATTTATACAGATTGTTCATTTTTTTTATCCTGACAATTTACTTAATGTGATAATTTATTACCATTCTAGCAGTCACAGTAATTTGTTCTTTCTATTAATATTTTATTGTTCTTACTTTCAGTCTATTTTTTGATTTGGCATACAGTTACCATGATATGTAATTTTCTAAGAGTATTAGTAACAGATATAATGGAATATTTTTTCAAATAAGAGATGTAATTTCAGAAACCTTCAGAACTTCAGTGCATATCAAAGGTGTAAACGTATACTGACAACTCCTCCTAATAAGTCTTTGCTTTTCACAGCTTGCCTCAGTTTAAGAGGCAGAAATTAGCATTCAGTGCTTAAAATGCTACCACTACATCTTCAGCTTTTTCAAATCTGAATCCAGAAAGGGCAAAATTCAAATTTAGTTTATTAGCAAACTGGGAAAAAAGCTTACAAATCCAGTCACTGTTGTCCGTTATAAAACTAAACCTGCAGTTGCATAATTACTTAGGTATTAAATTTGACTGGAAAATAGATTGAACTATTCCAGATGACTGTACAAAAAATGGCAAGAGATGGAATAAGATTTTGTTTTTTAAAAGTATTCTAAGTAAGACACACAATTTTTCTCTCTCCTTCACTATAAAACATTAAACTTAAGATGTGTTTTGAACACTGGGGAAAGATTTACAGAGTCCTTGAGGATGTTTATAGTGGGTTTCTTCTAATAGTACGAGCACGAATGTGTACTCCTCATGTTTCCACACTTTCCCCTGTGACAGATATGGAGTAGTAAAGAGACCACTACAAACCAGACAGCTTTTCAGCAGTTTTAGGGCATGTACTTGAAAACTGCATTTTTATTTTAGGTTTTGACAAATGGAAAAATCATGTTTAAAATTCTGACATCAAAACCTGCAATTTCATGCTTCATCTATACAACATCCCTTTAGATGTAAACACACATGAAAGTAAACACCATTTAAAAATTTCCCCCTTACCTTCAGTACTAGGCACACAGGCTGAAGCTGCATACAAGATGATAAAGCAAGGCTTTGTGAATATCATGAGCATTTTCCTGTAAAAATTTCTCACACAACTACTTTAAACTCTTCAAATTTTGCATTTCAATACCAGGTTATAAAAAGTTCTATCTAACATCATTTTTACTTATGCCCACATGACCACAATCTTATTTTAAGGAAGTCAGTAATCATTCTTCATTTATAGAAGAAAATTCAAAGAAAAAAAATCAAGACAAAATCTAACCCAAATCTCTGATGTGAGATCAGTATGAAGAATCCAACTTCACACATGGATCTGATCATGTTAGGTAGCAAATTTGCTTTATCTTAGAAAACTACTCAAAAAATTGGATTATTTATGTTATGTTTTATTCCTGGCCTATTCTTTGGATAGAATTTTCTCGGTGGGAGAATTTCTGTTACTTTTGTTGTTTACTTCCTAAACTGCAGACAAAAGAAGTAGGGAAGGAATCAGCACAGAAGTAAATCTGGGAATTTTTTGTTCACTCAATATGTAATTACAAAATGGCAATTTTTATAAATGCAATCTCAAAACTCAGCGAGTGGAGTATGAGGATTAGTGCCTAAATGTCTTATTTTGGGAAAAATGTTATAAAAGTCCACTTGTTTGATGTCAAATCATGGCTGCTACATAAGCTTAGTCAACTACTTTTCTACAACATTCTGTAAGGCTGTGTAATATCTTAACGCTCATGTGGAACAGCTGCACTGACACAATGGGCTGCAGACGTTTTTACTGTCCTAATAATCCACATATTAAAGAGTCCCTAAATACTCATTGATGCGACAGACCATAACAACTCCCATGGAGCTGTTACAGTTTATCAGGTCAGTGATCTGCATACTGAGGATTCCCCAAGTACTCATTGACAGGTAGCATCTCACATACACTTGTACTAAAATAATAATTGCTTCAAAGGAACTGTTAAATCCCAGTTGCAAGAATGAATTAATTTAAAACCACTGAGACAGCACTTTGTTTTTCTTAAAGATCTAACAGATCTAGACAAATTTACTAGACAAACCAAGACATCTGAGCAGAACACTTGCTCTCAAATATTATGGCTGCGGTTACATATTTGGCATTGTGGTTAAAAATACTACCTACTTTGTCTCAGTGAATTACAATCACTACCTTTCTGCTAGGCAAGGGTGACCCAAAACTTGTCCTTAACACTGCTAGAAAAGAATGAATTAAAAACCGGTTATATAGTTAATCATCTTAATTGAAGCCTTGAACTGGTTGTCCCCAAAGTCCTCACTTTCTTCCTCTGTGTAGCATTTTCTTCTGTCCTCACCTCTTAACTATAAATCATTGAGCCCCTTATTTTTTCCCTTCTCTTTTCTTCCATACCCCAACAAGTGTTTAGCATTGTCATCTCATATCCCTTTAACTTCTTACTCTATTGTTTCCTCTCGCTACATTTATGCTCTATGGATTAGAGGAAAAACTCATACAGAGTATAGAAACCTTTGCACCCAAAAGAACCTGTAGTGATTTACCTGCTCCTACCCACTGCATCATGCAATGACACAACTGATTCATGGTCTAGACAACTTTCTGACTTCTGAGTTTCAGACAAAGCTGAGCATGGAAGCATTCACGCAGACTACCAAAGCGAGAAAATGACTACATGGAAACTGCCAACAGTCAAAACACAGCTCCTCTATAGGTGGAAATCCAGAAGAAAAGGCTGATTCACTATGTCAAATTAAAATGCCTTCAACTCTGCCCATGATGAACTTCAGCCTGATAATGCTGTTGTCTGCCATTTGGTATAGGCAGCGGTACATAAACCACTGGAATTCTTCAGGGCTAAGTCTGATATTCCTACAAGTTCCTACAACGTTTGCTCCACAGGGCTTTGAAGTCATACATTTCAAGTATTATTTATAGTCCAATAAAGAAGCAAATCAACTACATTGCTTGTTTATGTCACTTGCTTTTTATGACTCATTTATGTTATAGCTACCAGGACACACAGATCTAGCTGACATTGGTTGCTGTGTGTTTGTGAAAACATTCTTCATGAAAACTGTACTTCTAAATCAGATGAGATCTCAATCAAATTTACATTAACAGTCAGGGTAGTCACAGTATTCTTGCACAGAACTCAGCAGCTGAAAGCTGACAGTTAAAGCAAGGAACCGAAAGAAGAAGTAGAAGTTGTTTCAAAAACTCCTCAACAGATCCATGACTTTCATAATACTGGCTAACTGGCTATGATAATGGGTACAAGGAGAGTTAATTAAATAGATGATATAACTCAGAATAGTGTAACACTAGCACCTAGACACTGCACACTCAGATTATGACAGTTCATTTCTCAAAAGTTAAATAGCATCATAAAAATTAAGAACAAGGCAATACTTCTTACCTTTGAATACTCCTAATAGGTAACTTTTCTCCTCAGTCCATATATTTTATACTTCCCTTGTCAAGACCTGAATTATGTCTCTGCAGTCTTTTTCTTTACCATCTTGATAAATCCAGACATATTCTAAATATTATTGCAAAGATTATTTTCCTAGCCCAGTGCTTTGGTCAGGGACACCAACCTCACCTGCCCTTCTATTACCCTATTTTACTACTGAAGCAAACACAAACCACACCTCTTAATTTTCAAGGTCCTTGCAAATTAACACCACTTTAAATATCACCTCTTAGACAGCAGCATACTTACTCTCTATTTGTAAAAATCTATTTCTTGCTTTCTCTCTTTAGATTTGGGATGCTCTACATATGAAAATTCACAAAATGTCTCATTACCCTCCTTCAAAAATTACTCAAAAATTTCCTCTTCTGTGAAAACCTCTTCTCTCATAGAACTTACATGCTGAAATAATTTAAAACTTAGGCTATGCTGACGAAATCCTAACGCAGCAAGTTACTGACTTTTGCCTCTGCTTAAGAAGATAAGGATGGGCACTGTTAGCCTGAACAGCTCTCCCAACCCCATCCTAACAGAGTTGTAAAACACTATTCTTGCTGCAGCCAAATGATTAGAGGTATGGTCAGGGGATGTGTGTGTATGTGTATGTGTAGCTCTCTCCATAGTACAATTAATTTTCTTTGCAGAGTCACACCTGTAGTGGCAAACAGTCAAAAGCCACGACTTGCAGAACTCTTCCCCAGCTTTCTCTCCTGACATTGCCTTTCTTTTCTTTCTTCCCTTCCCTTTGCAAAAGAAATGGAAGAAAATGCAAGGTTTTTCATCTTCCTGTACACTTAAGTTGCACAAAAAGTTTTTGATTGCTACAGGGCTTGGCAAAGATAAAGGTGGCAACCATATAGAGAAAGAAGATTGAAGCTTCCTGAGGGGCTGCAGGAGAAGTAGGTAGTCTTAGGAAAATGGCATTTTACAACAGAGGGAGAGAGAGAAACCAGGAGAGTTAGACAAGGAGCAAGCTTTTGTCCAGCTAAGATATGGGACCATGGAGAGTCCTTTAGCCTTAACCACCAGTCCAGAACAACAGGGACTGAGATCTAGGTTTTGATGACAGACTTAGTAAACCAAATGAACCTGGCTCACTCAACAAAGCAACACACCACCCTTCCATCTGCTAAGAATGAATTTCCTTGCAAGGGAGAAAGAGGTGTACTTTAACAGTGAGTTCTACTCATCATCTTTGCTGTTGTGTGGAGCCTGGCGTGGTTAGGATACCAAAAACCTTGGGCTTCTGCGAGAAAGATGGGAGAAATGGGGACAGAGATCTGGCAAACAGAGGTTTTGCTTGTGACCTGTATTGAGCCAAGCGGTACATAGTCCTTACTGCATTTGGTGAAATTTCCTGGTCCAGGTCCAGCAGACTATAGCATTCAGCAGACCACCACTTAACTCTCAGTGTCCCAGTCCGAAGGTCAACTGCTTCACGTTAAATAGAAATACATCGTATGTACCATGGGGGGTGATACGTGTCACTGTCTGAATAACATTGCTTCACAAACAGGAACAATTGCTTCTAGAATGAGAAGTGTCTGAGGAGTATATCAACTGCAGCCAGGTTTGCACACCTTGTACTTGTTGTCATTTAAAAGACATTATGTAAGTAATGTTTTGATAGAATGATAATAGAATGAAAATCCAGTCCCTTAACTGCCCACCCACCCAATCTCATCTTGGTGAAGGTATGGTCTTATGACTTTGTCCATCCTTACCCTAATCAATTTGAGAGCCTAAACATTGCAGAGAAGATACATTGACTGTTTACCCTTAGGTCTAAACTCTACTGCCCAATCCAAGTTGCAGCATGACAGGCTGTATCTTGACTGTTCCTTGTCAATCAGTCATCTACCTAGTGAAAAGGAGGAATGCTAATTCTGATGAGAAATTAACAATTGCCAGTACCTTGTTAAAAACTTCTGGAACTATGACAAGTCCGATGACAACCGTCTTGACTCCCTATTAAATGAATGCATTTCTGATGACACACTAACAAGCAAACAGAAGCAGATGTCCTGTGTGGCAAAGAACAGCAAAAATCCTCTTTACAAATAAGAATATAGATGCTAGAATCATCATCCTGGACCTGGGTTTGCAAATGAAGCATAGTTTAAGGTGGGCCACCATACTTCTTTCTTCTGTCCAGAGAGAAACACAGTAAGAATCTTGATTCTTAGGTGCTTCATGACAGAACATGGAGACTGTATAGCAGCAGAAAGACAAAATGAACTGAATAAGCAATGGTTTCAGTGTCCATAACTCATCTGCCTTACATGTAATCTGCAACGAGATTTGATGGTGCTAAGTAGGCCTATGTCCAAAAAAGTGCTGAGGCAGCAGAAAACTGAAGGTGAAAAATACAAAAAAGGGAAATGGTTCATCAGTTTCTGTCAAGAGGAAGAAAGGCAATGTGATGAAACACCTGGATCAGTAGCCCTGTATCAACAAAAGTGGTTGGATTGATATGTTTTTCTGTTTTTTTGTGATTGAAGCCAGTCTTTGAATATTCATGAGGAACAGGCTTCAGTCTGTGCAAAAAGCTTTTTTCTGCCTTTGTCTTCATGGGCTCTGGGAAGAAGCAAAGACATCTAAGGATAAGCATAGAATTTTTAATGTTATGTAGAACTTTCATCAATTGTGGTGCTGTATACATCAAACAGTAGTTTTCCAACCAGAGACTGCATTTCTTTTGGCAAATCAACACTATTAAGTCACGAGGACTCTATGTTGCTAAGGAGTTTAGAAAATAGTCAGTGGCAGTGCCCACAGCATTTGAGGCAGCTTGATTTGAAGTTCTGGATCTTAGCTGAACTTCCATGCCAGAGGACAGAGAATCTTCCTTTGAATCTTTAGGACAAAAGACTGACTATCAGGCTTTCTTTTGTTAATGAGTTCATGTTCATAGCAACCCAAGAGTTCAGTTGCTAATCAAGTGTAGCAGTAAAGAAGTTAAGGCATTAATCCAGCTGCTAAAGATATTCCAGTATCTGGGGTCTCAGTCTGAAGAGCAAGATTACTTGGATTTTCCTATCATGATTCTTAAAACAAAGATGAGGAAGGTGGGTGGATGAAGATGAATACAGGATGAACAGGAATATGAATCAAAAACCAGCAACCACAGCTCAAAGATATAAACTACACAGGATTATATAAAGAATATGCATCACAACTGCTATGTGGCCTGATTTATCACTTTAAATCTAGTTCTATTAACTTTGTTTTTACAGAGTTCGTAATTGTATATAAAGTCCATCCCAACATTAAAATTTATAGTATGAACGTTGCTAATTAAATATTTTCCATTAGCTCTCTTGATGTATGGTAGTGTTGCAAATTCAGCAGAAAATGTTGGAAAGTAGCTCAACATCTGTAAGATGTTAAGACATTGGTTTTAAAAATGAACGGCTTCCCAAAATTAGTTGTGAAACAGAAACATGACAACATATCACTATACCACAATGTATCAACAGACTGCTCTGATGGAAAAATCACTATTCAATTTCAAGAGGGGATGCTATAGTTTTTTTGCTGTTTTTCTGTTGTTCTATGAGGTGGAAGAGCTTTTTTTGCATGCTGTCTTCTGATAGCCCATACTTCTTTTTAAAGACTTCTCTATAAGTTGGTCGTTATGAGGAACACTCCTGTAATTAGTATTGTTTGCTCTGCCACAGATCATACCTGATGAAATTCAAAATTCAAAGTCCCATATGTTCTCTCAGCCATGTACTTTAACTTTATTTAAAACTGACAGCCGTCTTATAGATGCATTTAGGATATACTGTTAGTCTCTTAAGCCAAATAACCTGAACAATGATCAGGTCTTCCTTAAACTAGTATGCAAACACTTGCTGAGTTAAATAAATCCCTTGCCCCAGCAAAGATGTTTTTCTTTCTTGATATACTCATGACTCTTCTTTCATACTATATTAAAAAAAGTACATTTGACACAATGTCACAATTTACTGCTATGCCTATTTGGGCACTCGCTTTTATGAAAAAACTGAAAAAGTGTATCAGCTGAATTCCTGGGGTCAACTTTAGCCGAGCCGAAGTATTCTTGTTTTTAATTGTAATTGTAATTGTAATCCAATTCCCTAAGATTCATCCTGCTTGCTGAAAGGGCAAACGATGTCTGTGCTATTATTTTACTTCCAGACTATCTAATTATTTTTCAAAGTAATGGGTATGAGTTTTATAGGCATATCAACCGGATGCTCATGCAGGCTTCTACTGATTCCATTTGCACAAACAGATACAGAGTCTGCTCAGTTTCACATATCAGCAGTAGTTTTGTGTAAATAGCTCTCACTGCTTGCTCATTGCAAATAAAAAAACCCAAAATGAGTTTTTTGTAGATTTTTACATAAGGTCTTTAGTCAATGGAAAGTTTGACCTGACACTTTCCTAACATCTGTCATATCTCAGGAATCACCATTATGTGTGGTCCATGGAGTATTTTTCAAAGGACTGATAATATGTGAAGTTTTATCAACATGACAGAGAGAATTACATATTCTCTTTTATAAAAATTACTATTTTTTTGAAGTAGAAGTTTAAAATCTATTCTATTTTCAGTCTCCGAAAGCAATAATTTAATTTCAAGAGGATTTTAAAATTATGCTTCTGTAATACAAAGGCATTGTAATGATCTCATCTTGCTTCTACAACAACAAAGCTGTTATGAATCACTGCAGTGTGTGTAGATATGGAAATTGATGGGGAAGCCTTCCTTGAATTACAGACTAGATTTGCATCAACTTTATCTGCTATTTATGATGCTTTCATGTCTTGAAGACTTCTTACCAGTAGCTTCATTGCTGTCACAACTGCTGTAGTTACTTAGGATGCGTGAATACCCATAGGACCTAGCAATCCCAAATGCATTAAAGTATGATCAGAGCTGGGTTATGATAAATAAGATTACTATTCAACCTTCCACTTCATAAGAACATATCTATTTAAGCATATACAAAAAAATGCTCAGGTAATACTTAATTTGAACTTGGGAAACTTTCATATATTGGTCTTACAAGAAACAATCTCATCTTAATTAAAGTGACCACCTCCACATAGGAATCTATGATTCCTGCTCTTTGTTGCATCTTGATACTTTAGAAGGCTGCCATAGTAGTTAGCTACTTTATATGTGCATTTAGGTTGTACTTTTCCAGTGTAACTTGCATCAAATTTTTTCAAAACAGGAAGTATTTGTTTTTCATGTATAAAAGCATTCATTGGGATGTGTCCCAACAGTCTCGTCTGATATTGATCTAAAATGCTTCAAAGATAGGTACTGCACTTTTAAAGCCTAAAATGCCATGTACAAGTGACATTCAAGAGGAAAGACAAGTTTTATGACCTAGCTTGGGCACTACTGACTTCCAGTGGAAAGACCTAGTGAGATATGACACCATTTATACATGCCATATTTTGTGCTATATTTGAATGTGCAAGCACTTAAAGCCTATGATAGCGATGGTTTAAATGCTTGAATTACAAAAACTCTATCAATATGCATCACTCAAACAACATGAAGAAATAAATGGAAATCCTTTTTTTACTAAAAGAACTTTTTGCCTGTAAATGCTTTACACGGGGCCATCAAATGATCTTATTCAGTTTAATATAGAGAAGTTGCTTGGAAGAAATTACAAATAACTGCACTTTCATCTTAAAATGTACTGTTCAATGACTACTATAATTGCACATCAGTACATTTAGAGATCCTAAGGTCAGAACTAGTTGGTGAGGAGGGCATAACTGGGTGTGAGAAGATGAATGAAATAAATTTAAGTGTACCATTAAAGTTGACAAGATTATTAAAAATATTGTCTTTCAGATCTTTTTCTAAAGCTTGCTGCTTATTTTAAAAACAGATAAAACATTTTTTTTTTTCTCATTTTGGACAGCTTCACTTTTTCTTTACAATGCACACCTTTCTTGCGTATCTAATATGATACATGAAATAACCATACTGTATAGCTGCTTAACTAACTATGTAAAACTGCAGGATATACCTAAGCGATAGGAAGTAACAACTGACAGGAAATCATGCTTACAATGCTACCAAACTAATTTATTCAATAATTTCAAACTCAGATCTTTGGTAAAAACACCTTGCTACGTCATCAGCATATATCAGGACACAATGACCTAGTTGCTAACAAAACTGGTGCAGATAATGAAGTATCTTGAACACTTTAATACATAGATTTATTTTAAAAAATCTTCATATTAAGGCTACTGTTAAGAATTAGGAAGTGGTCAACAAACTTCGTCCCAAAAGTGGTAGTTGACCAACTACCGTAGTTACCGTGTATTTAATATATTACTAATCTTAGGTTTTTGTTGAAGTCGTAAGTCACAAACCAATCTTGGGTAATTAATATGGCTGAACACACCAGAAGTCAAAATCGTAGTACTATAAAACTGCCTGTTATAAAACCAGCAATCTGTCTTTTCAGTCACTGCCACTCAGTACTCCCAGAAAGGGGCTGTCACGTACGCCTCTAGACAGACAAGGAACTGTCACATAGGAACTATCTAAGAAATCAAAATTGGAATATTGAAACCCAAAAAGAAAATCTACGCACTGAGAAGTGACTAAAGGGTGCAGACTAACACAGAGGAGTTGATCAAGACAAGCAGATATATACTCATAAGTCATCAGAAGCAAAATAATCATTTTTTATAGACAATGTTTTTAACACATCAGTTCACTGACGTTTCGAGATTTAGGTTTAAATATATTGTAAAAATATCCCAGACTGCTATTCTCTTTATTTTTAAATTATTTTCTAACCTGTAGTTGCTTCTAATGTCAGATTTGTAAGTTTTTGCATAAAAATTGAAAATGTCTAAGTAACTGGAATTGTGATACTTCATTTTAGGAATGTATTGATAGCCCAGCATCAAACACCTTTCAAGCAAGATTGAAGAAAAGCTCTTGAACCAGCATCAATCCTTACTTGAATATTATAGCAGGATGTGAACTTTTCATTCTTCAGGCTGTTGATGAATTTGCAGACCCAAACAATCCACATCACTCTCCCATAATTTCTTTGGTGCTGCAGTGGTAACGGGATGGAACTCCTCTGCCGCCTCCAAACCCCCTTAATATTGTTTTATAGACCGTAAAAACAGCATAGCTATTTAATATGTAACACCAGAGGCCTGAAAGAGATTTTTTTTTATGACACCTGTTTCTTCTAATGAGGACAAGAGCTATTATATATGAGGAGGGTCATTTTGCCATGTCATAGCATAAAGCTTTGATGGCACACAGGAAAGAATACACAAGAAAATCACAAATCCAGACTAAAAATTTAAGAAGTTATTATTTACGAAGTAATAGTTACTACCAAGGGAAAAACAAAAGTTGTTACAAAGAACAAGAATACGTCAAGGCAACAAACAGCTGTGGTTAAGTGGGTGCTCTGCTTGGGCTACTAAGTCTAACGTGGCAGTGTGGCTTTTTGTACCCATGACAGCTGGTTTAGAGATAGCAGCACCTACACAGGGCACTGTGTTGTGCCATAGAAAAAAGGTTGAGAACAAAAGTAGTTATAATAAATAAATGAGTAAATACAGAAAGCAGGACATAAATTATAGGTAGATTTAGTACACTGCTACTGTAACAAGTGACCTGAGCATGGCTGTGTGGCGGAGTTATTTTTCCCTGCCTTCAGAGCAGCTGGTTACTAATATTAATGATTTATTTATTCAAAAGGGTCCTGATTCTTCTGGACTTGTTGGCTGGAAATGCTACAGAAAGCATGATACCCATATTGCTTAGCTTTTCCCCCACAACTAAGATAGACACATGTACTACATTCAGCTGTCAAGCATTTAAAAAAGATTCTTAATTCAGCTTGAACTTAATCTGCTGAATGAAAGTGCTTGTAAAATGTATTTCAGTTTTAAGAAAGGAGAGGGGTATGACCTGATGTGTCAGAAAGAAAATTAGGCTGATTGTCATGCCTTTATGAGTGCACCACTGAAACTCCCCTTTTCAGCAACAGGAATGGACTGTACTTATTTGAAAGGACAATTTGGCTGTGGATCTTTATGCTTCTGTTGAAATACACAAATACAGCAAAACGCGTTGTTACACAAAACAGTGAGAAATCTAAACATATTTCAGAATGTAATTCTTCAGTATCTCTTATCTGGATTACCATAGAATCATAGAATATCTTGAGTTGGAAGGGACCCATACATCAAAGCGGTGTATGTTTTAACTCAATATATTGGAACTATAACAGAAAGTTACAATGACATTTTCTCCCTAGAAACAGAATTTTATTACCCTAACTATTCAGAAACTTTGTATTTGAACAAATTAATTATATCTGATGAACCTAATGATACACATCACTAATGATATGTAGCACTCCCAATGTCATAGGCTATTACTTAAATTATTATGATAAAAGTGACTTAATAAAAAAGTGACAATACTTAGCAAAAAAAGCAATCTGAGAAAGCTTTATACTCTGAAGATTATTTGAGTAGTCTTACCCAGAAATAAAGGGTCTGTTTTGTCAGGTCATATTTGCACACACAGCTTTTCAAACCAGTAAGTATAAACAATATGAATTAATTTAACATTTGGAAAAGAATGAAAAGATTTCTTATATGACAGAAGCAGATTTTGCTTTGTCATTCTTTCTTAGGCTCTGTATTATCAGAGAGCTCCAAGCAGGTGTAAGCTTTGGTAAAGGTCAACACAGTAACAGGCATCTTGTGTGACGTTTGACTAGCATTACTGGTCTATTAACAGCATAGCTTTCTAACAAACAATACATGACGTTTTAAATACCTCTTGAATTTTTTATCTCCTATATATCCAATATCGCATTGGTTAATCTCAGAGAAAGAGTTTAACAGCTTCAATGAATTAAAAATCGGAAAATGCTTCACAAAACCAAAATGCTTTGGTTAGGAGATAGCGGCAGCCATGTACGTGAAAACAAGAAAATCTAAGAAAAAAAATAATCTCTGCCTATACATGCTTTGCTAAAAGTCTCTTGACACAAATAAAAGGATCCTCCCCAACATATGGAGGAGTTGCTGTGCCCTTCCGGGGATGGTCTGTAGCTATGTTCACCTCAGGCACGCCAAGGAGAGGTGAATTGTCAAATGCAATTTCAATCATTGGGTGGTTTGGTTGAGGCAGATTAGTTGTACGCAATCATGATAGATAGTTTATCCCAACCCCAAACTGCCGCTTGGGAAATCCTGCACGCAAACGAACAGAAACTCAGTCATTATTAATGTCAAGAAGGTACACAGAGGCAAAATTTGGTTGGCAGCCAGGCAAGATGAATCAAGGCGAAAAAGTGACCAATTGCATGTTCAAAATGGAAACTGATAGGCATGTTGTAGTTTGGAAAGATTTTAAACACCAGAAAAAGTCATACATTATTAATTACTCAGGGATAAATATTTAAAAAGTCTTTCTCTATGGAGAAATAAAATTTTTTAAAGTCAATGTAAACTACATGTATAGTGTCCTAATTTTAAGCTTCTTTATCCCAGAAGCTTCACTATGGCTGTTCACAATACTTCTTATTATATAACTTTAAATAGTCCTGTTCAGTAGAAACATTGAAATAAAAAATTATCCACCAAATAAACATTTTTAAAACAAATAAAAGGTATATTAGTTTTGCTGAATTATTTTTAAACAAAGCAACCATTGGCACCCCTCACAGTGGAGTATAACGGTGATATTTATCAACTTTACCTTTTCAAAGATACCTAAATGTTTAACGAACAAACCAGTAAAATCCACCTGTGTGAGCAATCACCATCCTTGGTTCTCTAATAAATAGCAAAAATTGCTAAAAGAGAATGTCCTCAAGTTTCATTGCCTGAAGTGATATGCTCTGACAAATCTAACAGCTCTTTCTGTGTCATTCCTAATGCACTTGTCACTCAGTATTATCCATCCTCATTAATGACAATGGGAAAGTTTATCTTGGGAACACGTTTTAAATCATCCACTCTTTACAATGGGACCATGAAATCTCTTACAAAACATGAGGCGGGAACTACTCTGACAACAAAACCCCTTCCTGGCAGCTTTACTCTTAATTCCTGTCCAAGGAATAATGTGTTTATCATACAACCATACGGAACAATATATTAGATGAAACTTGAAACAAGAAAAGCTGGTTTGATTTTTCAAGATAGGAAATAATTTTACAATATTTTTATTATGCTGAGAACAGTAAATCATTTAGGAATGTAATGTTGTACAGAACCATACTTCTTTTAGGAAGAAAAAAGCTTAAAAAATACTCATAAAGTAGTTTGAATATCCATTAACTAAAGACTTCTTAGAAACAGCAATACTTCTCTCAATAAAAATGATCTCTGACCATATCTGGCTTTGTACAAATTCTGCTTTATATATAAATATTTTTACCAGATGTCTACACTGTACATATAACAATACTCCAGCTATGTCTAATTTTGTCCAGTAAATACTCTGTTTTGATTATCAGTTCTGAAAACTGATAGCCTCCTACGTCAATGATATGCACTTGCAACTGATGGAATGCAACTACTCACTTGACTTTGGATGCTCTAGTGTAAAAACTGCAACATCGATCACTTCTGTTTTCATAATCTCATCCGTAACACCACCACCAACCTTCCATAAAAGCAGCAGTTAACATAAGTTACCTTCAAACACATCTTCTCTTACTGAAAAACATCTTCTCTTACTGCACTTCCAATAAAACCTAATCCTTTGGATCAATTTGTAAAGTAACAATGTAATTTTAAAACACAAACTCGAGAAACAAAAAATTATGAAAAACAAATAAAGGCTGCAAGAAAGTATTCCAGGTCCATGTGTTTGTGTGATCACAAACAACTCCTAAACTGAATGTCCAGAATAAAATTGTGCTAAAGGATGCAAATACACACTGTGGTGAGGATGAGCAACACAGGAGAAGCAAAAGTAGAAGAGACCATGGTAGATGTATAAATTTTAGTTCAGACTACACACGGAAAATGTGCTTCTTATATAAGGATATAAGCAATTCACGGAAAAAAATCCTTTTAGTGTAACTGTTCTACCTATGGGCCTAACTCTGCAAACACAGCAAAAATCTTCCTTGGTAGGTTTAGGGGTGCTTCAGTAACCTGAAATCTAATTCTCATGGCTTTTTGAAAGACAGAATGCCCTTCCCAGATGAGGAAAAAGCCAACACAGATGCAAGTCTACCTCAAAACTGTGTCTTTTCCATACTGTAACTGTGGTCCTGAAAGTTTGTCAACTAGCCCATGTTTTCATATGGGAGACAGAACAAAACCAAGCCAGTTCTTCCTTCACTGTTTCCCCAGGTTTTCAAAAAACCAAAACATAACAAAACACAATTTTTCAGACTAATGCTCAAGATTTTAGCAGGCAGTAGTGATTTTTCTTCTTACTCTGCAAAGAATCCCTTTGTTAAAAGAAAAATTATAAATAATGTGGCTTTTTATTTAACTGATGAGAAATTAAATACCTCATTATTGTTTTTTTTTTATCAAAATGTAAAGGAAACCTAAAAAGAATGAAACCTAAGCAGGACACTAATAAAAATAAAGCAAATATATGTTACTGTCTAGATATTTTAAAACAGCTATTTTAATGCTAGGAATACAAAAATAAAACTTAACCTAATAAAGATGATAATAATTTACAAAACGCCTCTTTATGGAAACAAAATGTGAATTCCATTTAACTACAGCTCTTCAAAGCACCAGGAATCTCCTGTTAGTTACTTACTGAAATATCTGCACACGTTCAATATTTATGCTGTCTTTCTCTCCATCCATTTTTAAACAGAATTAAAGGAGTAGCTAAAACTCTGCCAATAAAATGACAGCAAGGCTATTTTTAGTCTAGATGATGTAGACCAAGCACAAACAGCCCATGGCTATGCTACTGTTGAGGATCAGATCTAAATACAAATATTAGATTTCCTTCTTAATAATTCCTTATTTTAAAAGCAACAAGGATTACAAATTAAGTACTGGTTTGCATCTCTTAATAAACACTCATCCTAGAAGTAGAACCATTTTTCCCTATATTACAGCACCAAAAGCTCATATAACCCCTGTCACACTACTCTGGTAGCAAAAGGGTTGTGAAAGGGCATTTGAGGCAGCAGAGGAAACCTGTAATCCGCTCAGAATTACAAACCCTTATACTAAAAGGTGAGAAGTACTGATTAAGAATATATTATGTTGTCTCAGGGACTTTAGATTGCAGACCTGAGACATAACTGACTCAAGAGACTACAGTGTTTATTGATTAAGCAACACATTACTAAAACCCTAACAAATCAATGAGACAAGAGATGCAACCAATGGATAACAAACACCAGATAATAAAGTGCTGAAAATAAAACGTGGCTCAGTTAGTAACATATGGCAGCTCAAGTGGCTGAGGGATGTGCTTATTCTATACATCTCACATACTGTATATCAGGATAGCTACGAGCAGACTCTCCTTGGTCAGTCCCGAGAGTGTAGCTTCACCACACCCTACTTGATTCCCAGTCTCAATCTGCAAGTGTGCACTGTGAATTCAGGACACCTATGTCTTTAGGCAACCAAAAATAACAGAACAAGGTCTTTCCCAGTTTAATCTTTTCCACTCTTACATGATACATGATTTAAAATAAGAAGTGGTGAATACTGTATTACATCGTCATATCCTTTTTTTATATCCCTATACTTTCCACCAACGTGCAGGTAACGATACAAACTTCAGGCTGCACATAGAAGCCCGTAAAAGCAAGAAATACCAGTGACACTCAGTACACAAGCAAAACTTTTCCTCTTGTTCTAACTGTGCTGGCTCACAAATAAAAGCAAGTAAGGGTGCATGTTGAAAAACTATACTGGAACACTGTAATTGTTGACTGAGAGCAGTGGAAAGCAATCACCGTTGTTAAAGTTTCTCTGCCACTCACAGACCCCAAGCCTCTGCCGACTGCACAGTTCTTAACTTCTCTAGCTGGAGAGCCTGGAGCCAACCCAATGACCCAAGGCAGGTCCCTGTATAGCTATTATCCAAACATGTGAAACGTTTTGTTTACAAATACACCGTTAAGGTTCTATTCAAACCCCCAGTAGATATTCTGGGTATATCACGGAGACTTCAGAAGTCCCATCAAGACTCAGCTGCCACAGCCAAGTCGTCCACCTCAAACGTTCATATGCAAGTCACACAAAGCCTATCTTTTTCAGAACAAGTGAATGTACAGCTCCTTAGCAAAGATTACGAAAAATCTTAAAACTTTAAATATTAAGTAATCAGGTTATTTTAAGAATAGCAAGTACTGTTTTGGATGCAAGGTGAAACTGATTTCTCTTGCACAGCAATATTCACATCCTCCCACTTAAAAGTGATAAACTGTTCTTGATTCTTGTTCTCTGCTTTTACTTTTAAACATGACTCAGACATATTGCCCAAAGATTAGTGGTTTAATATGGAAAAAAGTAAGTCCCTGTGGTAACTGTTTTGTAAACGTATGAATTTTATGATCGTCAGAGTGAAAATTGTTCAGTAATTTTTGCTATAACAGACTAGAAGCAGGATAGAAGTTGAAGAGCCCATAGAGAGTATTTTCATAAGCTAAAAACCATAGGTCTCTCAAACCTTAAATACATGAAATGAGGCATTTGAAGTGAATTATTTTCAGCGAGCACTACCAGCTGTTTTCTGAGAGTCAAGCAGTCTATGTCTGGTATAAGATGGCACCCAAATTCACTTTATTTATTTATACATTTATGGACATCTATACAAAGCTTTGGTCATTGTACACTATGCAATTACTGCTCACTTTCTTCGGAAGGAAGGAATGAGAAAAGAGGGAGCTGAACTGTTACTTGGTAATGCCATTCAAATTCAAGCTATTATTCTGAAGGGAGTTAATATTATGTTAATGTTAAGATGGCCAGAAATAGCCCTTTAAATGCAGTAAATAATATTTTTCTTCTTGGAGACAGTCTTACTTGGTATTTCAAAAACTGTTGGGTTTTAACATGCAATGAGATATTTTAAATTGTATTATGCATGACAACAGAATCCTCTGAAAACTGTATGTAATACAACCAAGAAAAAGCAAATTAAAAAAAATAACAAAACAAAAAACATGAAACTAAAACAACTATGAGAAAGAGAGCAATAAAGATGGCATGGCCAAAATCTAAGTTTATTTATGCCTTAGGCACTGTAGTGAGCCATTTTGCATATGACAATCTACTTTTTGCACACTCCTCTTGTCCAGGGATATATAAAAAAAAATGTACTCGGGAATTCAGTCACAAATAATACCCCATAATTTGGGCAAAGAAGAAAGTAGTATTTGCACGGCAGTTATAGAACAGCTTTTTCTTCACCTACAGTACTTTGCAGTCTATGTATATTTTTATCTCCTGTCTCTTTCCCTCAATAAAAATAAAATTAAAAAATGTTCCTGTATGTTAAGAGTTAAGTAAAGGGCATATTCTTTGTGAATCAGTAAAAGAAATAGATCAGCAAAATGGTACCGAACAGTTTTTGCAGAGGTGAAAAATTTAAAGAAACCATATCTTTGTGGTTTCCTGACACATTTATGTTCATCCAAAATCACTAATATTTCCGTAAGTCTGGAAATGTTAACCCTTAATTTTGAATTTGCAAAATTACAATAAAACATTTTGGAATTTGTTTGATTAAGCATGTCACTCATCATAGCAAACATTTGGCAACATCGCTCTGTTTTCCTACCAAATGACATTGTAACCCTTTACAAGTTTTTGGAAGCTTACAGTTTCTTAGTTTACAGAGTACTCCGAATCACTTACTACCCAAAGATCGATAATCAAAAGTATAACAAACAGGACTGAGAGAAGAAGATCCAAACGGATGCCCACCTTCCCTGTGGAGATGCAAAGTCATCCTATTCCCAACTTTTCAGTAACAGCCCTGAACTCCAATGTATTTCAGTAAGGTGCATGTAGGATACAGGCCTGTGGTTGAGGAAATGTGACTTCCTACAAGCTTTCATTTTTCTTTTCCTGCATTTACAGATATATATAAAATTCAGAGATCTGTTTTACTGTGTACCAGCATGACTGAATTCACTATTATTTGAAAGTGAGAACATTATACAATTATGAAATATCGTATTTTATTAAAATCTGGTGGTATTTTAAAGAGCATTTAATGGAGGTGGCACTCAGCTCCTGCTTAGAACTGCTATGAGTATGGTGCTTAACTCTTTTTGCTTCTTAATAACTCACCATCAACACCTTTCTAACTTAGACCCACAGACCTTTGTCTAAAAAGCACTACTGCTTCAGTGAAAAATATAATCCTCGTAGATAAAGAGTTTTTTAATCTTTACTGACCAACATTTTAATGAAAGATCTCTTTAGCCTACCTGTCTTCTAATACTAAGAAAGGGGGAATATGTCAACTACTTTATTTGTCTGGCAAATACAAGATAAGTTGACCCATTTATTTACAGGCTGAACAAGGCCAATCCATTTCATGCTGCAGCACTAACCCTTAACACAGATCCTGTGAATGAGCAGTCCATTACAATATGTACAAGTGACCTTTAATTGCATTAATGGCTTTGTTGCATCTTCTTCCATTGCGACAACACAATTATGGTATAAATATTTCTAAACAACATAATTATTTGTTTAAATAAAAATATATATGAGTTCTGTTTACTGATGAGGAACTGCAGATGCACTGTATTATAGGTGTTAAAGTTTTGAGAAATTGAGTGCAGCCCTCATGTTATACTTGTATAATGTCAAACAACCCATAAGACAAAATTAATTATGAAATAAATTTCAGGACACTATAAATCTTCATATGCAATCTAGAAGTTAATGGTATCCTGTATTCATCTTCAGAACATCAAAATAATTTACATTATTCAGTATTACACAATAAAAAGGGGATATTTCAAATTAAATTTTTCCACACCACATGTTCACAAGATACAAGTGTTGTGAAATTCCATATACTGCATAAAACTTACTACTTGATTTCAGTTCTACATACCATTAGCATTCAGAGGCTTTCTTCCCTTTAAATTGGAGCATTCCGAGTATTGTTTTACCTCAAGTTATTGTAATTTAAAAATATCTCCCAAACTTTGTCTAAATTGTACTGTCACAATTTTAAACACGTTTATTTATTCAAAATTGTTTGAAAGAATGTAATGCATTTTTGACAGGCAGTCTTTTACAATATTGAAATCAAATCCTTGATTTCATCAAACCCTTCATATTCTGTGCCTTATTCCTGGAAGGCTCATGCCAAAATGATTTAGTTTGATTTTCTTTAACAATGGTAGGTTGGCTTGACAGCATCTGACAAAACAATTCAGTGAAGTACACCATACCAGGTAAAGAGAACCTGAACTGGCTACTAGATGAAATAATGCAGAATGGAGCTTGGAATTATAACAGAATCAGTTTTGCAGGAGAATCTTTTTGCAGTATTATTAATTTTAGATTAAGAAAAATGCTATGGTGTAATAATTACTATCATTTGATCTATGTTTAAATAAGCCAGTGGTAATGTCTTTACTAACATCACAGGGAAAATGGACAGGAAAATCAATGCAATGGTGGTTTGACTGGCATAAATTTCAGCTGAATTTTATTACAATGTTTTACTTCTCTCAGTTAGAAAGTTTAATTTTATATGCAGAGTTCCCTGCATTTGAGTCTCTGAGCTGAAGTGGAGCATACGGTACTACAGTTTGCCAGGTATGATGCTATCTGCTCAAGGAAGGCTAAGGAGAAAGAGAAGTTTTCCATGTAAGCCCCAGGGATAACTGTTCTCAAATACATGGGGATGAGAGGCCCCAAAGATTTCATTACATCAGAAAATTAAAGAAATACACTTTCTGTAACACTTCAGAGAAGTTCTGTGTCATCTTTTAACCAGGACTACCTGTAAAGTTTCATCCATGCTGCAGGCACTGGGCAGCCAGGCAGTCACAACTGTGTTACCCTCTGGCTTGGTAAAAGCTGGTTCCACTCTGAAGTTGTAAGGCTCTAGCATGGGGTCAAGTCTTGTAATGTCACCAGTGCACGATCCTAAATTAAAGAGTTGCTTTTATCTATATACGAGGGTATATTGACTGAGTTCCCAGTATTACAACATGTACCATGTAGTTCATATTTGCTTTAGTGTTACATTGTGTGAACTTTATCTCAACAAACAAGTTCTTTCCGTATTTTACTGACCGACTGCTATAGAACTATCACCTTACTTAAATGTCTAATAAACCAATGTTTTGCCTTTTGTCAGCTCTCAAGCTCACAGATTCTTTTTGTTAAAATATTTCCTAAAACAGTTCCTTAATTCAAATGTGTTTGCTTAGTTACAAAATTACTCCACTTTACATCATTTCAACATCAGTGAAATATAAGCAGGATTAGGGTGAGTCATTAATCAAGGCTGCTTCAAATTTTCTTGGAAGAAGCCTATAAGAAGCGATGCTATTAGAGGTACAGTGGGCACTTTCTAATTCTCACTCATACAGAGGTTGGTACGGCACATGTGTGTATTTTAAATATATGCTGATCCCATATGTACTGGTGACAGGGTTGATTTGTTCCTCCAGAAGGAAAAGCTTACAAATAACCCTAAACCATTATGTCCATACCTGTTCTCGATGCATTTAATGAAAAATCAAAATACGTTTCCGAAAGCACAGTTCTGGCACTCATTGACATCATCTCTTGAGTCACTCAGGACTAAATTTGTGCTATGCTAATACCACACTGAAGCACTGCAGATATCAGTTCTGACTTGATCTAACCCACCTCTTTTAATAAATAATCTACAGCAGTGGCTAATTGCACTTCTCCTTTGCAAATAAGAAATTTACCACAGTGTAATCTGTATAAAATAAGCAATGAAAAGGGACAGAATAATAAAAAAGAGAACGTAGAAATACAGAGATTTTAGATGGAAGCTATCTAAGACATATTTCCTGGTTTAAATTGCCAAATTCACCATCTTAAAAGAAAAAAAGTTTTAAGTCTTCTTCCAAATACCAATGCTGGACACATAACATACACATGAATAGCTGGAGTGACAATTAAATCTTGCTTGTTTTGCAATCATTAATTTTCCTACAGTCCTTTATTGATAGATGAAGAAAGGACATTATTTTAATGCATTTGGAGACATACATTTATTTTTAATTCTATATAGACTCAATTCCTGGTTTTTATGATTATGTTTCCTTTCAAAGACATAACCTTTTACTCTGGCATTACCACTAGGAAAAATGCACTGCAGAGTGCTCCATAGTACCACATTGTATCTGCCTGCCACTGAGAAACCAGCAACTTGCCTGCCCCAGGACTCCTCTGATTGTGACCTTCTTCTCCTTCTGTTAGGAAACACCTCTCCAGAAAGAACCTCCTGGACTCATACATTAAGCTCTGGAATCTAACTTACTTTTGCTGTGTGGCAATTCTTTATATAGGATACACCACTTGGCTTCAAACTGAGCTGTCTTTTAAAGTTTTTTATTCTGTTTTGCACAGGTGTTATACAGCCATTAAAAAGAAAATCATATTAGCTGGCTGTTAACTGTGTATTGATCAAAACAAAAAAAAATTCCCAACAACTATCTATTAGACAAACTGTATTATAGAACTTGTAGGAAAAAGCTTATTCTCTGGACTGTTACCTGAAGACTTAAAAAATCAGCAGTAATGCAAAACTAGGGAATTTGAAAAATCCCTCACAAACTTTCCTACATGCAAAAATTTATCTAAATTTATCAAAAGTTTTAACTTTAAATCCATAATTTCAGAGGTTTATGTTGACCAGACAGTAACAAAGGGAGTTAATCAAATATGAATCTTCTCCAACTGTCTTGTCAAACCAGGTAATGATGTCCTGCCAGCCAAACTCAGAGGGAACATGTGAAACAAATACAAAAGTAAACAGGCCTTAAGCTGCCCAAGGGAAAGTCAGCAAGATGGCAATTTCAATCATTTGGAATAATACTAAAGCAGCCTTAGGCTTTTCTCAGAATGGAAACATGTCACTGTTACCGCAATATTTCAACAAATCAGACTGCAAAAGAAAGGAACACTTATGTAATCGCAGCTGTGGAACAGCGCTTTCCTCAATGGAGAGGTGGAAAATAATTAAGAAGAAATTCCCTTTTTGCAAGTAATTATAAATGTACTTAAATAACAAAGACAAACAAAGTTTCCTTAGAAATTTTGAGGAGTGAAAAAATCAAATTTAGGCACAGATTCCTTTAGTTTTGATACAGGAGGCTTTGGGACAGCAAAGATAAAGTTCTATCAAATAAAACTATGAACACAAATTTCCTACAAAATTTATCAAATGTTGATAAAAGTTATATTCAGAGCTACAAACAAAGCAAAAAGTACTTCAAGAATAACTCCGCTGAAAAGTTTCATTAAGATGAAGGTGTTGTCATATCATTTAACTGAGAAATCAAAAAATATTTCAAATATTTGGGGAACTTACCTAATCAGTAAACTTTCAGTATGTGTCTAGTCATGTAGCCATCTTTTAGTCAATCATCAGAAAATCAAAGGCAAATTGGCATGACTCAACCCAAACTTTAATACCGCATGATTGTGTCGTGTAAGCTTGTTTTGTGCGAGGGCTGCTGTGGTTTTAGCAGAGAGATTAACGACCGGACCTAAGCTGGCCTCCAAACCTTGCCCTGCTGATGCCTCAAGCCCTTTGAAGTCTGACCATCATACCTGGCAAAACAACAGTGGGAACTAGGCTGGTGTCAGATCTAATCAAGTTTCCTGCCTCAGCATAGCTAACTATGGGGTACACTAATTGGCCCAATTGCGGATTATACCTTTTGCTACAGATTCAAGACAATAATTTAGTCAAATGATGGTTTTTATCTCCTTCTAATTAAGATTCCAAAGAGGGAAGAAATAGGATTAGACAGGCTAACTTCAAAATTGTGTCCTTTAAAGTGGTATGCACATAAGATAGATCTCTGATAATATTGCATATAATAATACATTACTAGTAACTAACATGTGAAGATTTGGGAAAGCTTGATGTAGCTACTGCACCTTTTAGCATAAACACGTAAGTTTTCCTGGAAAGGGTTTACCTCATAATTCACAAATGGAAAATGAACACTCATAAATATTCACTAAAAAACATTTTCAACCTGAATTTAAAAAAAAAATCCCGTTAGAACACATTTCAGTCAATCTTATTTTGATGAAGAAGATACAGGAAAAACTGAAACAGTTAAATGACTCTGCAGACTATAAAGAGGTGGAGTCCCTCCCACAAAACTGCAATCCGATAAAACGGATGTGACATTTAAGGTTTTTTTACTGATGAGGGCTAAACCATAAAGAGTTATTTCACTGGTGAGCAATCCGGAGATGAGAAAACCCATGTCCCATGCCCTTATTTTAAACTGTAAGAAAGAATAGTCTAGTAATGAAAACCCATAAATCATAGGTTGCGTATGTCTAACTTTTCTTAGCTAATTTCCTTTTAAAGTTGCATTTCAAGTAGAAGTCAGTACTTTTACCCTCAACAGCGTACAGCACTAAGCAGAAGCTTTCAAAAAACTGTAACGTACTCAAAATATATTTTCATTTCACATTTAAGCTATGTACTAAAGAAGTCATAAACTTTGTTGTACTTCGTAAAAAGCACACGGTTGCTTGTAATGCACACTGTTGTGCTGCTTTATGTTTTCACCACCAGAACCAAACCTGACGGCTGACTCATCACATTCTAACCTCAGAAACCCATTTTAGAAGACTGTATTCACATCCCTTCTTAATTCAATTTTGCCTTGCTCGCGTTTTCTTATGGACCTCATTGCTCTAGTCAGCCTTGCCTCCCCTAATAGTATGAGGAAGAAAAACATATGCATTATAGATTAGTGAAATGTTTACAGGAAGATCACAGTAGGACAGTGATCTAACATGTTCAAAAAGGGCTAGTTTGTGTCAGTTCAGCTTATAGAAAGCGTATCTCTAACAAAACCTGAAGTTTTTCAAAAGGTGCTGCAGCTGAGCAATGAAGGGAGAATTAATACAAGTGGGTCATCTACACATGTCTAGGGCAACAGGTTGTTTCAAAAGTTCCACTACACCCCTGTTTCCAATGCTTCTGCCCCATGGCTAATTCAATTCTTTTTACAGAGCCTCCTGCTAAGTTTTTTTTTTTTTTCCTTCCAAATTACATTACAGATGAGAATCCCAAATAAGGCTGACAGAAAAAAATTATATTCTGGGTCAGGACTTATAGTGAGGAAAAAACCCCAAATCTCCCAATATACAGCTATAATAAATGAGAATTTACTATGCTGTGAAATGAGGGTGCACGCTTCTCTGCACTTCTGAAAACAGTAAGAACATTTGTATTTTAAAAGCGCACAGTCTATTAAGGTTTTTGTTTCTCATGTACTGCTCAAAAGCAGTTGTTAAAATGGTTTAATACCTCACAATGCCTGGTTTCACCAACTGCATTCTCTAGAAAGTGAGAAACATTGTAAAGGAATGTCCTTAGGAAAAAAGCCCTCCTTCACGTATTTGCCTTTAAGTGGCTTCTGAAGAGGATACCTCTAGTTGAGAAACTTCTAGCACTCATGCAGAGATGACCTGTATGAAGAACTGGCTGCCTGATTAACTATTAACTACTCTCAATAGGATTAGATAATTAAAGACATTGATGACCATTAATTAGGAGGAGGGCACCTTAATTTGTCACTTGATAGGGCCCTTTCAATGATTTATAGGTTAGGGCTACTTGCAATTGTGAAGGGGAGGGGGCAGTGAAGAGAGAGAACCCTTAAGTTACCTTATCAAGTGGCCAGCTAAAAAGGGCAGAGGGTCAAATAAGGGCCAAAGTGGTCACTTAAGGGTGAAGTCCCAAACACCAAAGCAGTGCCAAGCCACATTGACCATCATTTGGTGATGGAGTAAAAAATATGCTAATTTATTGGTGGCAATTCTCTCTTTTTATGGTTTCAAGCAGTTAAGACAAGTGGCCTGCTTAAGAGCTTTTCATTTGAAAAGAGATTAAACAAAATGGTTTGTCAGGGATGCTTGGCTGTTTTATGTCTTTGTTAAAAAAAAAAATTTGCACAGACTGTACCGACGACTATCACATCACCCTGAAAGCCATCTTCCATCTCCAAGCATTACTTGGTTAATAAATACATCAGCTCTAATTGCTTAATAGTGCTATGTTCATTTGCTCTTTAGCAAGATTAAAATGAAATACATCTTTTGTATTACTGCCTTCTATCAGGACTGTCTGCATAAAGGTCACAGAAAAAAGTTTAAATTTAGTAGGAAATTTACTTAAGGACATTAGTGTAAATGATACTGTGTTTAAAATGACATAAAAGAGCGAAAGGTGATTTCAGTAATGCAAAGAAAATGGTTTCTGAATACTGATAAGGACACTTATCCCTCATACCACACACAATTTTAGGCAGCATTATACATTAAAATCCCTCTACTGGGGTAATAACATGTAGCTACTTTCCCACCCACTAACACAAGTAAGAGCAAGTCATTAACATTTAATTAAATATGCTCCTGACATCCTTAGAAACATGTCACGCTTTGTTATTGAAGGTTGTGGCCTACTTTCTATGTACATTTTAAACCAAAATAAACTATTTATAACGGACCGACTTAGTGTAGCAAATGAGACATTTTTAATTAGAAGGCATACTACAGTATTTCATAAAACCGTTCTGAACAGCAAAAGCAGAATGAAATGAGTTTTTACAACATCTGATGCATATTTTATGCATTTCACAAAATGAAACATAAGAGATGGGATTAGCTCCACCTTTTGGGTTCTAAATAGTGAAACAAAATTGTTTCTCTTACCTCAATGGTGAACAGCTTCCTTTTTAATCTAAAAGCAAGGTCCTTCGTGTCTGACACATCACAGATCAAGCTGTTAAGCCGAGGAATCTGATGTACATGAACCAAACCTTGTGGAAAAAAAGAGTAAAGGAGGGGAAAAAATTAAGAAAATGCTGTCATCCAGATGCATAAATTAGAGTCTTACAGAAGAATTCTGTATATTTACACACACTCATCCTCCCCTTTTTAAACTGGAGCTTACTACCAGGAGCAATGAAGCAAACGGTGCGATTATACTCAAGTAATCAAGCAGAATAAGATAAACAGAAATCCTTGTGCGAGGAAAACTAATTGCACTTTGGTACAGAAGTACAGATGTAAAGAGGGATCTTAATACTTGTCAAAACTACAGCCGGTTTGTGTGTGATTTTCTCTTGTATTTACAGTAAGCAAATATGGCTATCACCTTGCATGCTGCCCACGGCACCACTGAGTGATCTTTATTTTATTAAATGCACCAGTAAGCAGCCAGCAAAACAGGGCTTATGGGTTACTGATAACCACTGAAGCTCTAATGAGTAGTACTTCGTTTTGCACTCTGAATATGACTTTAGAAAAGTTTCTGGAAAATACCAATTTAGATCACGCTTTTTGATAAATTTTAACCCCTATGCCATCCTAGGAGAAAGACGTTTTCTTCATGCAGGAGGCTCCTATAGCTGTTCAGATGTTTTTAACAGTACTAGGTGCACTGCAAGCTCTGCATGCTGTCAGCTGCAGCTCAAGCTGATTTTTTCTGACAAGGACGCTGGATGGTTTTTTGTGCAGCCTAATATAGTTTCTGAACAACCTAAGGGTGATTTCTACATCTGAAAACAAGGAAAATTCTACAGGGCTTCTCAATTACTGGCCTATATTTGCTATTCATAAAGCCAGGGTCTAAATGGAAATACTGAACATTTAGAAAAGACATCTCATTGAAAATGGCAGATGTGAGAAAAACCCCAAACAGTAAAACCCCAATTTAAAATAAGGCAAGTATTTTTTCAGGGTTTTATTTATTTTTTTTAAAGAAAGAATAAGGGAATAAAGTTTCCTAAAATCAAAATACTTTAAAAAGCATAATTTTTATTGGTACTAATTAAAACAATTCTCAATATTAGAAAAATATTTTTACATTTTTAAACCTTCTAACCCTGCCTCCAGTCCAGCGACATATAAAAGTTATTTGTTTGGCTTTTGAGTTCAAAATATAATTATTATCTATACAAACAGCAGGTATAACATGGGGTTGCTCATACACAGTATTCTAAAAAATTAAGGACCATCTATATAATTCTTTTGTTATTTTATTGACTTTTCAACCATTTAAATTTGCAGGCAGCTTAATAAAATTATTAATGCAGGATTCATTAAATAATGCAATACTTTAATCAAACTTCTCACGAGTAATGTCAAAATCTCCTGTCATCTGCAGTAAATTAATCATCTTAAAATATATTCTTAAGCAAAAAAATTCCACAAAGTTAAAACTGTTAAAAATACCTGTTTTTAGAATGTTAAATTAAGGTTGCCTAAACCTCAAAAGCTATATATATTGGCATATAATTTTTATTAAGAAAGTACAAACATGATTTAGCATACATTTTTACAGGAAACCAGTGAATAACTGCTAAAACACACATTGTCGTAAAGGATCTCTTCAGTACTGAGAAAAGGAGTATCAAATTGACAGAATTATGTTAGCATAAACAAATGCCACATCACGATTATACAGTTGGAAAAATAATTAGGCAAATTATTCCAGCTTTTGTTCAGGGTTTCTTTTTCATTCACCTTTTTCAGATAATGAAATGTGCACTATTTTCATAGTCAAAAAGATTTTTCTCTGATTTATTAATTACAGTCTGCATACACACAGTGGTGTCTCAGCACCATCTTTGCTTCTTTTCCTATATATTCTGCTGTGGAAAACACTGCCACATTCTCACATGTTTACCGCAGGTTTTCGGTAAGCAGTTTACTTTCAACTAAAGGTTTCCATGGAAGTACAGTAGTATCACAATAATAACAGCTGTAATTTACGCACGCTCAGAGCATCGCTCCGGATTAGCTAAAACTGTCTGTTATTCACTGCTTTGGCTATGCGTAACTTCTAATCTAGTCTTTTAAAATTTAAATAGTTCTGCTTCAACAGCTAACAAAATCTTTGGGCAACAAAATGCAAGATTAACGACCATTACACATTTTGAAGATAAATCACTTGAAAGGCTACATGTCCCTACCAAAATTAGTTTCATATTTTACATGTCACACAGATCCACATTAATTTCTTTAAATGCATAAGTGCTGTAACTTAAAGCTGAAAAATAGACCATTATTTTTAGACAAAGTTTATATAGCATATCATTTAGCAGTTTATTCACCTTAATATAATATATGATTTTCCGCGTTCTCTATTTAAAACTTGGCAGATCAAAAGTATTGATTTCATGACAAGTTCAGCTCGCTGGTCAGATGATTGCCAAGCCTCCTCTGCATGCGAATTCCCCAAAGCCTGCCTGTTGAGATGTACATCTGATTGAGCCATGCCTCAATAATACGGCTTGACAACATGCAAGGAGTTGCCATGTTTCCTTTGCAGCCTTAATGCACTTTACTGAAAATCTTCCTAACTCAAGACCAGTTAGCAAGGAGAAACATTTAAGAGGCATATTCTAAAATGAAATCAAATGCTACTTTATAGCAGATACCCAATTGGAGGGTAAGCCGCTAAGTGCCCTAGAAACACTCAGGGCAGACTTTTTGCATTGCTAAAGATGGAACTTACCGTGGTAATCCTTGTATAATGGATTGGTTTCTCTCTCAGAGCCAATAAATGATTCAAGACCAACTACCGTATCTGACAAGTTTGTTACACGTTCCATAATTGCTTTATTCTGTAAGACATGGAAACAAAATACACATCCTATGTGATGAAAAAGGTAATTAATGTTCATAGAGTAAGCCTTGGTCTTCTCAATGACAAACTGTGGGGAAAAAATAGGTCATCAATACTTAGAAATTACATTAGAGGGCTTTTTTCTTTAAAAAAAAAGACCTGAAATTTCTAGCTAAAGAAAATTTACACTTGACAAGGAGAAACCATAAAAGGGCTAACTCAGCACTAAATTAATATTTTCCTAAATCTTCATAACATAAGCATTTGCTTGCATCAGAGATATTTACACGCTATGTGGCAGTTAAGCACCTCTTCTTGAATTCTATGATGAGTCAGATGCCCAGATTTTGTCTGTGTTCTGAAAATGTTGTTTTTTAATACACTTAGGCATATCACCTTTAATATTTTGAACAAGCACAAGCCACACAATTATTTATTTTGGTCATCAGTCAAACATGAAAAACCAAAACATTTTCTCCAGTATTTTTCTTTCTAAAAGTTCTACTCTACACAACATATGAATCTAAAGCTTCAAGTTGCATTACTATTTCTCAGTGTATTTGTGATTTATAAGTGATGCCTTATGTCTTGTGCAACAATGTACTGTCATGTGCCTTAAATAAGCTGTTTTCTGCCTCGTTTTCTTTACCTAATTTTATGTAGCAGAAAGCAAAATTGAAAGGTCACAACAGAAATCTTCAGAGGTAACTCAGGAGAAAACGTTCTTAAATACTTCGATGATGTCAGTATTTAATGAGCAAAAAAAAGTCAAAACTGCTAAAAAGCAAAATATTTCCTTAAGATAAGAAGTAGTTATCTTAAAGGTGCCTGAGCAGCTGGTATACTCCTGTCCTTGATGGCTGTAGATGCTATACGCATCATACCTTCAAGGGTATTAAGACCAATCACCTCAGAACACCCATTCCGAGTATGAAGAGTTAGCTCTGTAGCTCCAAGTTATAGTTTTGCATTTTTATTAAAGCATGTTGTTCATTCCGTGCTTCTTTCATAAACATATGACCGACGCCTATTATGAAAGGTCAATCTAAACACTGGCGAACTATTTGATAATAACAATTTATGAAGTCATTAGGAGCAGAGAGAGACAAATATCCCTAGATATGTTAGAAAAGTCTATGCATTGTACTGACATGCAGGTTTGTTAAAATGGTGATCAATACACCAATTGCTTTCATGAACCCACATTTAATAACAGCATATCTCCCAGCCACAGAGAAGCCTATGAAGCAGACGTGAAAGGTGAACATTTCCTACTCCCGTCAAAGAATAATCTGAACTCTGTTTTTTGACTGCTACATAAAGAAACTTGTGGCCTGTCCTGTCCTGTCCAGCCCAATCTGCTCAGGTTACAAGGCCTAAATCCACCAATCCCACAGTACCTTTACACCCCCTCCCTTCCCCACCTTATGGGCCAGATGGCATTAAATCCTGGGGACTGGTGTCTTTTCAAAGCCTCTACTTGTGCACAGGCCAAAATGATCTATCCCCATGGAACCAGGGAACTTCAATTTTACCTACAAAGTCTAACGATGGATAACGATAAAATAGTGTTATACTACAGCATTTCCTTTCTGGGGAATGACATAAGTGATCTGAGGTAAAAGAACACTGCCTACACATCAATCCCTAAACTTCATTATTATATCAACCCCTGAAATATTAAAGCTGACTAGTAAATTATTTCCTCTTCTAGGAAGAGAGAGACAGTATATGATAGTTTAATGGAAAGTTTTGGCCACATTATTCTACAGGAGCAATCACATAAAGGTGGTGTAAATACAAATCTGAAGTAGCCAGTGACCTCTGTAAATCCACAGACCAGATATTACTGTATTGTGCCGGTTCTTTAGCAGGCTGCTGGATGTTACTTGTGTAAGCAAGAAATAAAAAATTGTTACATAAATAAATAAACACTGACAATTTCTGGAAGCTAACCTAAACTCCTGTATAGAAAAAATATTCTATCATTTGCTGTCCATTAATGTTTTTACTCCCTGCTTTTGATAACAATGGGTTACAAAAACTGGACAGAAAGATACTCAACCACCAGCAAGGTATCCTCGTCATTAAGAGTCTTGCAAATCATAAGAACAGCATCTTTCCTAATTGGTCTTAATTCTGGAAAGACTAAAGTGAGGGATAGCAATTCAATATTTGCCTGATGATATGTACTTCAACATGCTGGTTTCAGCTCTTCTTCTGAACAGGTTTGTTTTCTTAAACTGTGGTCTGTTTGCCTATGTTGATTTTGTTTTTGTTTTTAAAGTGTGTCAACATATTCTCCTGGCTTAATGCAGTGTATCTTGGGAAATATTTTGCACAGTGAATTGCCACACCAAATAGACATTTGCTTATGTGGCATTGTTACCATAGATCTGTATCTATCATGTATTTTCTAGTTTGCAGTGTTCAGCACATAATGCCCAATCAAAGCTGACGTCAGCACACAGATAGTTGTGATGTATGGCATACTGACATAAACACACAAATCATGTTGCCCCATCTGGGCTTGAAAATTTAACAGAGCTCCAGATCTTCCTCCAGCCCCATACAAATCTACCTCCTGCTTCTGGCATAAACTTGGCAGCTCTGGAGGTGAGCCAGGACATGGTTAGGAGGGAAGCCAGGAATGGGGAGATTCAGGGAAAGAGTTTGTTGGCAGCTAGAAGAGGTATTGTTTTAAATTACACTAAAAAATAAAAAACCCCAACCCAGTCCTGGAAAGTTTTCAGTCTTGCTAGATGTACTGCGGTTTTTCTAAATTAGTTAGTTCAGCCAAAATGTAATTATTCTAACAACATGGTAGCAACCCTGTTGTGCAGGCTGCGCTGGGCATCCATTCTATATCTTACTTTGTGCTTACTGCTTTAGACAGACATTTTCTTTTAAGCGTTAACTTGCAATATTTGGGCTCAACCAAAGTGTACTTCCAAAACAACGTCTCAACAAAATCCATGTAGCTCATTGGATATGTAAATGGGAACTATGCATATGTGTTTAACCAGCTTTTGGGAATGGCAATTATGGGAAAAGATTGCTTTTTCCTACTAATTTATTTGCAGCATCTACATAGCTTTGAGTAATTATTTGTGTGTGTTTAAAAATACTTAATTACAAATAAAGCAGTTCAAAATGTATAATCTTCTGTGTGTGAGTATAAAACATGGTATTCTACCAACACAAATATATGTATAGCCCATATGCTCAAACTTACATACTGAAATTA
This sequence comes from Phalacrocorax carbo, assembly GCF_963921805.1. Classification (NCBI taxonomy): domain Eukaryota; kingdom Metazoa; phylum Chordata; class Aves; order Suliformes; family Phalacrocoracidae; genus Phalacrocorax; species Phalacrocorax carbo. Next base: position 63,332,774 of record NC_087517.1, read on the forward strand.
ATACTGCATGTTTCCACTGGATTGAGTTCTTAATGTACCACAACTTTATCATTTCTACTATTAATCAAATCAATTTTAGTTCATCTGGCTTCTGTATTAGGAAAAAAATCTGTCTTTTCTACTCTGCTCTAATTTCTAGTTCTCCTCTGATTTCCTGTCAAAAATTTTCTAATGCTCAGAGATATGTCCTCCCATTTTTATTTTGTCAGTTTCTAAGGAAATTAAAAACCTCACAAAATCTATGTGATAAAAAAATTTAAATTCCCAGTCCTTGAGCTGCATTAAGAAAAGCCAAAGATTAGAAAATTTTCTTAGAACGGCTTCAACTTTTCTACATAGTACATATAAACAATCTCAAAATTTAGAAGGAAAATAAGAGACTCATGTTAAAGATCTATGATGAGATCTAACTAGCACTTGTATAAATACATTAAGCTCTTGAATCACATGGGCTTCCTGTATTTGAATTTGTATTCTGATCAATACATTAATGTAGTTTTAATACTGATTTATATATTGAATTGGAAATAAGGTATTTTAAGACTCTGTCTCTTTTCAAAGAGACAGTAGGCCTATATTTTAGTAAAGACCATATTTGACTTCGGTACCTTTACATACTGGTATTCTAATCCCATCACTGATTTTATTTTAAAACATTTAATTAAAGAGTTAATACCTTAAATCCTAAAATGGGTTTCATTCCCTAAAAACCTACTTACAAACAACTGTTAGCACTGGGTCAAAGCCCAGTTTAAATGGTGAGTTGCATACATGCTGTATGATAGCACAGAATTTAAAGATGAATTCATATACTCCCCCCAAGTCTGTGATGTTACCAACAGGTGAGCCCAGCGATCCTGACACTTCATTTGGAAGAAGATCTCAATAATAAACAACAAGCAGGCAACTTCATGTAATGTAATATGACACGAAGTTAAAGCAAATTTTGGGGCGTTAATTAAAAAAAAAAACCTCAAAAATTGGTTGTGCCTTTTTTTTGGTTTCTGTTACATTCTGTCGTAAAGGTGAAATAAGCTTAGTACTGTAACGTAGGCAGCCACATTGTACTATAATGAAACACTGGCTGGATATTCAATAGATGAAATAATTCTTGATATTTCCTGAGAGATTATCACACAATGATGTGGTAATGACTGCACAATATACTAATATTTACCACTTATCATTACTACTTAATCTCCAAAGGATTTTAAATTGAAAAGATAAATTATTAATATTAAGAAACATGACTTAAATATTTATCACCATTTGTTAGAAATTACTGCTCAGAAGATCACAGAATTACCCATACATTTATTTTTGGTAAAAAGAAGTTAGATTTTAGGCACTTGTTTTAGTTTTATAGAGAGATACAGTTTGTGCCCTTTGTCATTATTCACAAATCCCCAAAATAAAAGATTAATAACCACTCTGCCAAAAACTGTTATATCAGTAATTAACAAAGACAGTAAAGTATAAAATTCTATACTTATTCTGACTCCAAGTTGATTAGCACTGTTCTCAGTGCTTGCACACACTAAATCTACTAGCTGAACTTTGAGTTTTGGCTCTGACTTGAATGTACACTCAGACCACTGGAATATAAGATGAACAACAGTACATTAACAAATTTTGGTATGTAGAAATCTGTATCAATATTACAAGAAAACTGAATACAAGTGCGATGTCTTTGCTGGAAGAAAGATATTCTAGAAATATACTTCAAGGATTTTCTACAAACTACAATGCCTTCAGTGATGAGAAATCCATATTTAGGGATTCTGACTGATAAGGCATCTTCTTTTACCTTTGAAGAACTTTACTGACTATAATAGAACTTAAGTATAAATATCCATTCATATGGCTGAAATATCAGAAGCGTTGATTTTGGCTGATTTGTTTATATGTATACTATATTACATTAGCTAATTGCAACAGTATCTTTGAATAATTTTATACAAGTTACAGAAGCAAAGAAAGGCCACGTAGTGAAGACACGAGCAGGTGATTAGATGCAGTCGACTCGTAAAAATGGGAAGGAAGTAACGAAGCATCTGTTGGCCAGTATGTTAACATGATGTGTTAATTCCAGATTTTGGTTGTTTACTCTTAAAGTTTCTTTTAACAATGTTTTCCTGATAGTCTATATCAACTCAAGAGTCTTTCAACTGTGAAACTAGTTAGAACTAGTATTTTTGTTTCTTAAAAACTCAAAACATTTGAGCCATGGTTTCCTAATCTTACACCTAAACCACTGTCACTGCTATGAGAACTCTGCAATGTTATTATCAAATACATCAGATGAAGGTGGATGACATAGTACCCAATTAAAAAATGCAGGAAAAAATTTCAGGAAAAATAATCAGCCAGGAAATAAAAACTCAATATCACACACTAAAAAAAAAAATCTTTGGATTTTCACTGAAGATGAGTGGCCTGGCCTTGCCTATTACTTGAGCTATAAAATAATCTAGTATCAGCAAACCTTGGCACCTTACAAAATAAAAAGTATGTCTGTTTTGCCATTGGAGGGAAAACATAAAGGCCAACAGTGAAATGAGTGATGACTCAATATAGATAAAACAAGCAAGCCAATAACAGTTGCTGCTGAGGCCTACAAAAACAAAAGTGAGAACAAAGGCTATGTAGTTTAAATCAAACTTTCCATCTGTTGATCTCCAAGAGCCTTACAAAAGACAGGCAAGTGCTGCATTCCTCATTTACAAGTCATGTAACAAGCACAAAGATGTCATGTGAGTTGTCCGAAGTCAGAAGCCAGTAAACAGTGGGCTGGGAACTGAATTCAGCCTTTCACTGAAGCCCTGTCTACCCCCGTCTATTTGAGGCTTGGTGTAGGAGGCTGCATGTATGGCTTTGGGGTACCAGGAAAATATTTGGTGGTATCATGAAGATGACATGGGAGTCAAACCCCAGAATGCTGGGTGCTGAAAATCCCATTATTATCTGGCTGAAAGAGGTGACAGATGTACAGGGTATTAAAGGGCGACACTTTGAGCTCAATCCCTGTTCAGTGCTTTTAGCTTCTGACTACTTCCTTAGCATTCAGTAGCTGAAAGCAGAGGCTGCATGTGACTATGAAAGGTTCTGGGGCGCAGGACTCTTGCACGAGTCCTGCTGCAGTGTGTAGGTGAAATAAACCTGATCGAGACCTTCTCTTGTGAAGGGTGAGGAACAGGTAACAAATTAATACAAGATCCGGGCTGAGATGAGCCCAGCGTCTCCCTTGGACACTAGCTGGTCCTTATTTACGAGATTGTTTCATTGTTATGAAAGCATATATATGGAAATCTGTATGCTATTGTGTGTCTTTAACACAAAAATGAAATGACCATTTGAAAAGATTTGTTCACAAAATTAAAGACATACAGATGCAAAAGTAGACTGAAAGAATGAGAGACATATTACAAAAGAGCCATAATAAAAGTCCTGAAATTAATGTGTTTGAGACCAACCGGCTTCACGAAAATCCTATGACTCCATTAGGAATTACTCATTGTAAGAAAAAGCTTTAGGAGTTCCTTTTTTGCCATTTTGCCTGAAAAAAATGTCATTGCAGTTTGCTTGCCGATTTAGAAAGTCTAACAATTGCTGCAACTTTAATTCTTTAAACAGTGAACTGCGTTTTACTCACAGGTGACCAAAAAGATCCTCCACTATTATTTCAATTATTAGTACACAAATATCAAAAGGCATGTCTAACCGATGTTGGTAATCAAGTGGCAAGATTCTGAAATATTAAATCATTTAAAAAACTAATCCCTTATTCAGTATAAAATTATAGGCTGTCATCAGGAACAGGCTGGCAAAGCTGGGTCCAGATGGGAAACTGGCTGGGCCATAAGAAGAGGTAGGGTGGAAATGATGGGTAGGCTGGAAACGATGGGAACCTAAGGAAAGACATGACTGCTCCCTCTGCTGGCAAGGTTCTCACCTGCTTTAATTTTTAACTAATGAGTAGGCATTTCTTTAATTATTTAGGATCTAGCCAATAAATAATGCAGAATGTTCCTTCCTCAGTCTGTTGCTGTGTGTTTGCACATTTTTGAACTTATGGTGCCCTATTTCACTAGAATAATTTGCCATAGAATTAAGGCTCAGTTAGATATCTAATGGTAGAGTTACTGGCTTTATATTTTAATTGTTCATAAAACGAAAGGCAAGATTCAGCTACTTAACCTTCAAAATATTCTATTTTACAGTGCATATGCAATTTGTATTTAATTTACATATTTCATAATATTCCAATAAATTGCTCATCATATCTTACTCTAACAAGAACCCTTTTATGTTGCAGTAAGATATTATAAAATGAAACATTCTGCAACACAAACATACTAAATTATATGCCATACCAAAAAAGTCCCATTCTTCCATGAGTAAAATTCATGACCAGAGAATTCAGTGATAATATTTGTATTAAAACTCAATTAAAAGATGAAGATAAGTCATTCATTACTTGATTTGTGATATAAATTAATAGCTGCAGTAAGAACATTTAGAAAAAATCTGTTCTAGGATTTTGGCCTACAACCAGAAGCTCCCAGAACAGGAGGGATCAGCTTTTTTTGCCCACTGTTCTCATCTGAATCCTGGCTGAAAAGCTACTCCAGCTCCCAGCTTTCCAGAAGGCTCCATCCCAGGAATCCTCGCCTGCCATTTGGTTTGCTGATTTTAATCTCACAGGACTTTCTTACAGTGGCTCCACTATGCTGAACTGGCACTTGCTCCTAGAAGTGAGTTATTATTAAACTTGTAGGTCAATTGTGGCACTAACAACTCTTTGGAAGCTTTCAGCCACGGTGTACAATTTGCTGGTCTAATTAAATATTAATTCTAAGTGTTACATTCTGTGGCTAAGAGCTTTTATTTTCCATCATCAGTCTGGAAGAGAAAGAGGTTACAAGGCTAATTTAATCTTTTTTTTTCCCTAGCATTAAAGCTTAACTACACAGGCACAAAAACATCATTAAATATGCAGTATTCCTTTTTATTATGATTATATTGTAATTAATAGAGCAGGTCTAAACAAAATGATGTAAAATTAGATTCTGAAATTTCAAGGTTTTAAAACAACACCAAAAGTTCATATAAAATGTTTCTAAGCAAACACTGCCAGAAATTCAATATTCGGTTATTTGAAAATAATTTAAAATGGGAAATATGGATGCAATAATTAAAATATAAAATAGTTCTCCACAAAATTATTGTTCTTTGTTCTGAAATACAACAGACAACAGATAAAACCCATATTTAATGCTTGATTCACAGGGCATTTTTTTCAAGAACTTGTACTTCTACTTATGCAAAAAATTCAGTATTGCTTCAAAAAAACAATACTACCTTCCATTTTCTAACAGAATTACTTGCCTAAAGCAGATAACTACTTTGTCCTGCATTATTTAAAGTCACTCTTCTAATCTTTACTTATCAGCGTCCAAATGGGCTCAATACATGAGCCTCTTCCCTTCTGCTTCCATAACAGTTGTGTCCATGTCTGGACACTGGGCATTATATTAACTACTTAGTCCAGTAGCCAAAAGATTCCATATGCTTGAACAGATGACTATCTCCATACTGTGATGGGATATTTAACTGTTTAGGTCTAAAATTGTAGTTGGAAGATTTAGTTCTAAATCTTACTTATTTTTTTAAAGTTTTCATAGATGTATTTTCAGATTCCATATATAAAATGTAAAATAAAATTGCAATGTTGCATATACTCATTAACTTTTAAAGTTTAATGCACTCATTTTGGAAAAGTGATTTTTTTGATTAAAATACCGTGTGTTGATGAGATGGTGATAGGGATGTGTACATAGCATCCTTCTGAGAAGGCTGTTTTAGGCATGCAATTTTAACAATGTGACTGTTCATCGTAATATAGCTAAGTCAGTTTAAAAGACAATTAACATGTGGGTACAAAAACATGATTCAGATATATATTGTATTTGCTTTTGAAATGGGTAGTTATTACCACATCAGAAGTGGTAGGGCTAGAATACAGCCTGTTGGCAACCGTAAACTTATTTTACAAAATAACAAAATATTTCCATTTCTTCTGCAACTTGATTAGCAAGTACTATCAACAACAATAGAAACTGAAAACAAGATTACTTTCTGTCCCTCAATTTAAATTTTTAATTGTATACTTCTCTGAACTTCCTACTCGATCATAATTTTAAAGACACTTTTATGAATGTCTAGAATATCCAAACCAGAATATTCATACCTGAAAACTATGTGGATAACCCAAGAATACCTGTCATAAACTCATGACTCTCAACATTTCTTTTTATGGTTGTTAAAGTGCATTTCTCACATTCAACAAAAAGCAACATGCAACGTGAAGAAGCAAGCTAAAAAACGTCAATACTGAAAAATATAAAGACCATTTCATCTTCATAGTTTCCTTTTTGCAGACAATTTCAAAAGCTTGCTTAACTACGATATAGAAATGACATGACATTTTATCTCAATATGAATTTGTGTGCAGCAGCTACCTCATCAAATACATTTGAAGGTTATTCAGCATTTTACACTTGTGAACTCTCGGAAGTTAGAGTTCCAAGGCAGGCAATCACTCTTAGCTCTTGTCATAGGAATAAAGATTTCAAACTGTGAGAAATTCACAAGCTATAGGAGTTCACATCTTATAATCCTATATTAGTGATGGATTCTAAAGCACTCTATTGCTCGACTTCGAGTTTAGCTGCTAAATTACTCAGTGTGAACACAAAAGGCTATGGATGCGAAAAGGTTTGTTTCTGAATTTTTCTACACCGAAACATACAGTAACTTATGCACTTCAGTGAATTCAAAGCATCAAAACATTAATATTGTAGGAAATTAATTTTTTAACATACTGGATGAAATAATGAAAATACCTTGCTAAACAGACCTTCAGACTCTGAGGACAGGCTCTGTAACAAGACTTATTCATACTGACTTTTCATTAGTCAATTAATTTCCCTTGGTACGTGCTGACTAATATGGTGGTTAGTTCTTACCAGTAATACAGCTTCAAGTTCAAAATAAAGGATGGCTGTAATAAAAGTGTTACGCTTTCTCCCAGTGAAAATAATAAACTACTCAAAAAAATATTACTGAAGTGATACAAAACTGCGAAGAACAGGAACAGAATTATGAACATTATTTAGTATTTTTCGGGAAAGATGTTTTTGGATTTACCAATGATTTCTAATAATTAAATAAAAAGAGGAAAATACAATAGGAAAATAGTTTAAATTCTAATTTTAGGGCTTTTGCAAGTATAAAACAGTGACATTAAAGCCCTTTAAGTCACACTTTGTAGCACAAGAAGTTTGGTTTTGGGTTGTGTTTTTTTTTTTTAAATTAGGTGCTCAAATGCACAGATTATCAACTTACAGAAAAAGAGCCCTTACTTGTTTTTGTAATATTCCCTAAATTTGGGAAGTGTAACAACAAATTAAATCCCTCTTCAGTCTGCCCTCCTTGGTCAATGCTGGATTTTAAAAAGTGAAGTAATTTTCCCTTTTCAAATGCACCATTTGATTTCATAGGCACAACGCATTTTCAAGAAGCAGTAGAAAGACTTGAAAAATAACCTTCCATCAACTATTTAATCATACTCCTAAGTATCTCAATATTTATTACCTGACAGACAGTGTAAGATAAGAGTATGTTCAATCAGTAGAAAATATCAATCAAGTAAAACTTGTCACACATCATCTGAATAAAATTCATAATTGGGTAAGTTTTTAGTGTCATTTTCTTGAAATCCTCTTCCTGAATAATATATTCCTATTTTTGTGGTTGAGAAAAGAGAATTTTCTTTTTTCTTCACGCACTATTTACACTAGAAATTTCATCAGTAAAACACAAAGAATCTGTGTTCTTTAGTGGACTACAATTTCTTTAAATCATTCTGAAAAACCTCTGTACACAACCAGATTTTTTGTAAATTTGTGTCTTTTACCAAAATACAGCCTTACAGAAGACTGCGAAGACAGTCGGTGTCCCATCAAACTGGGTAAATGAGCATCATCTTTGGATAAATGCAATTCAAAGTTATTAAATCCAAGACAATGAATAGCTGGAATAATGAAAGAGCCACATTGGTGGATGTGTACCACAGAGGGAAAAGCATCAAGAACAAAATCACTGTTTAATGTTCAGCAGCCATCAAAGAGACAAAGCAGACATTAGAATGTAGGGAAAAGTGAACAAACAATAACAGCATTATTGTATTATGTTACTGTAACAAAGTAAAATATGATTAAAAGAAAAGTAACTGTTTAAGAACAGATTAAGGAGGCAGCATGAGGAAAAAATAAACTATCAGAATACAGAAAAGATGAAATAGGGAGCCTCATCTTATTGTCTCATCAGCCAACAACAAAGATATAATTTGTGAAAAGCAGAGGCAAAATTAAACTTTCAGAAAAAGAAAGAAACCAGGTAGATTTAATTTGTGGAACTCCCTGTCACAGTACAACATGCAAAGTATTTGGCAAAATATGTGAAAGAAACCAATCTAAAACTATATATATATTCCATATATATATATGCATTATTCATATACTAAATATAAAAAATATAACTAGTCTGGGTTGGAAAGACATTGTCCCTGTTGAAAATCAGTACAGCTAACTGTGAGTTTTATTTCTTCTTCACTGAAGTAACTAATACTGGGGGCTGACAGAGAAGATATGGTATGAGTCTCTCCTAAAAATCTATTTTTCAAGACAAAGCCAGTAAAAGGGAAACTTTATTTCTGTATACGTTATGCAGAACAAAACCTGGATTAAAATGTGATTTTGAACCTATATTTACCTTCATGGAAGTCATGCATGTGAAGAATTTACTTGTAGACCACCTAATTAATACAGTTCGGAGGCAAAAGATAACATATAAAATAAAGAAACAGTAGTTTGGGGGATATATGTGGAATTTACTACATCTTCAGGAAAACAGTGCCTTTTCTATGCCTTCAGTGTACTGATTTTAAGATTCTACAGAGAAAGCATATGCTAGAACTTACTCTAATCAAATGAAATACATATACAGAAATGCACTTGGAAAAAAAATCCCTCTCATTCTTTTGGAAAGAAAAGATATTTTCTTTACTTTTTTAATCCAGCAAGAAACCTCAGCAACAGAATGGTGAGTAGCTGGGTTGTGAGAATGTGAGCAGCTGCTGTTATTATAACTAAAGGTCTGTCTACGGCTTGAGCCTGAGAGACCACATGTTCGGCTGTCCTCTCATCTTGCCATCCTCACCAATTAACTATTAACATGGAGGGCTGTACACATGCTCTCAGGGGCTCTTTAACAGGCTTCTTGGAGAGTGGAACAACTACACAGCGGGGCTCTGGGAACTGAGTAATGTGGGGTATAAGGAACCCTCAGCAGCTTTGCTCCTCCTAATGACAGTTTTCTCCATAGTTTAGTGCTTAAAGAAGGATACATGAAGTTTAACAATTTCAAAAAAAAATTAATGCTCTCATTTGTTTAAGGCAGCTGAGCAAAGATTCTGGAAATAATGATTCTATTTTTTTAATTCAGAACATTCTAGCACTTACTGTAAAACAATTCTGTTAAAATTAAAAAATATTTATTTAAAAAATGAGATGTAATTTAAATTCTAACTTCATGGGAACTGTTTTATATGGGATTTATAAACACACTCCCAAAACCAACTTCCCAGGTAAGTTTGCAACAAACAAAAAACTTTGTCCTTCAGTTTGTTTTTTAGAGATGCTTCTGGACTTCTTTAAAATACGATCATAGCTTTTATTGACATAATATATAAAACAAGTACAATGAAACCAATTGTATGTCCTAATTATGGACAGGTAATTTCAATTGTAAAAAGAAGGATGCTAGTTTTACATTCACAAATTCTATTCATTGCATTAAATTTTACTCTCGATCTTTTTGAAAGCAAACTGCCATCTAATATTTAAAAACAGCTAAGTAAGGAGATGGAGGTTTGCTCTGCAAAAGGACTATTCATACACCTTTGATTGCAATGGTAACACTAGAAAATCAAGTTCCTTTATTTTCGAAGCAGTAAGTGCACCAGGTATCTAGATAAAAAACATTTGCAGGTATTCAGACACCTATACAGAATGCAATACATTAGCAAAAGTCAGGTACTTGCCCAAGACAGGATTTAGTCTAATGATAAACTCACCTACTATGAAAACATTTTGCATAATATAAGGTTTTATCCAGTACTTTTTTTACTATAATAAAATAAAATTAATATCTAAAATTATAGGTTCTCTGTTCATTGTGAATAATAATTTCGCTTTTGTAAGTTACATTACCACTTGCAGAAAAAAAGACTACCTACATTTTCCCTTTTGCTAAAAACGTTTACTTCCAAAAGATATATTTAAGTCTCCGTCTCCACCTCAGGAAAGGTGCTGTTAGCAGCTTCTGATTTTGCAGTTGGGAAAATGACTCTGATACCGTAACTGGTTTGCTCCTGGTCCCAATACAAGGGGATATTAGAACTAAAGAGTAAACCTGTATCTTTCAATTCCTGGCTTTAAAAGCAAGATCATAATAATGATCATGACAGATGAAGACAGTGGACTGAAATGTCTTGTATTTAAACAGCGTTCTGAAGGCAGTGGAAAAGTGCATAGGGATGTTGTAAAAAAAATAAATTAAAAAGAGGTTATTAGCAGGGTTCTCTCTGCTTTTTTACAGTTTCTGAAATTTTGATAGTTTTTCCAAAAAGACTAAGAGCACAGAAGGCATAGCTTTATCTAAGGCAGTTTTATGCTTAGGTCTTTGTAGATTTTGCAGCACAACTGTCCCACAAAAGTACAGAAAGACTACAGTGAACTTAGGTTTTAACTTTGCCCATTGAACAAAAAGAGTTTTCAAAATATCCAAAACTGCATTTATCTTCTTACCACAAACTTTAAATTTTTGCTAACTGGTGTGTCAGCTACGAAATATAGCAGACACAGCATTCCTACCTGGATAAGGTGAGCAGGCACTGTGATGATGCAGGCTGACAAAGATTTCCTGAGGAGGCCACGGAGAATATACAGAAATTTTGTAAGGCTATGAATATCTTCAGGAGTATCACTGCTACAAATGTCATCACCCCACAACACGGAACCCAGACTCTGAATTCCTATCCGCAAAATATTCTTTTGTTTTTTCTATTGAAACATAAAAAAGAAAGTGACACTTGTTATTTTTTAAACATTAAGAGGAAAATATCGTGTAATGTATTTAAAAAATACAATTTATAGAATTCATATCCATAACAACTACACAGTTTACATAACCATACCTTAATTTCAGACCCTCTTTTAAAATTAAAAATGGAATGGCATTTTTTTCACTGGCTGGATATCATGTGTCAGATAAGCAAGTGTAAGAAAGCACAGAAATACCAAAAAGTACTACCCTGCATTTTTTAACCAGCTAAATATAAGTATATTCTGACACAAAATCCAATATACTATGACTTTTCATGACCTTTCTCTCCTCCATCACTGCCTTAAAAAACATTGAAAAGAATCTTTTCTCCCAGCTGGTCTGCTGGAAGTGCCTGAGAGCAATCAAACACAACTTTTCCCTCTATTTGCAACTTTCCACCACGTTACTTTCACAACCTGGCTATTCTGACTATTTGCTTTAGTTTCACTTTTTCTGCTACTTCCAACTGAACAAGGTCGGTGGCCTACCCCACCAACGCACGGCCCTTTCACTGTTTTAGAAGTCTTTGTAAGTATCATCTATGCCCCTGTCAACTCCTTCCAGCTAATGAAGGAAGGTTTACCCTCAGCTATGGAGAAACAGAGTCCGGTGGAGACATCAGCAGATTGTCTCTTAAGGACTACACCTTTCTGAAAGTCCTTGACATGAGTGTTTCTGCAACTGCTTTAGTTAGCTACTGGGTACTAGAATCTAAGCTGTTTTGACATGTAAAATCCTAAACAGCCTCGTGTGTTACCTACCCAACGACTGCTGCCCTACAGTATTCTGGCAGAACAGCATCCAACAGAGGCAATGGCTAAGATAATGCCCCTTTTCTGAAGGGACAAATTATGAAGTCAGAGCGGTAATTTGTTTATGCAATTACAACATCATCTCTCAGGATGACAATTTGCATTTCTGCTTATTTGGTGTGACCTTTCCTGGTGATCTCTGAGAAGGATTCTAGGTGTATTTGCTATCAACAGCTGAGAGAGAGACAATAAGCACCCTTGTTGTAAGACTTCCTGTACAAGGTGATCAAAGATACATTTCTAGAGTTCAGGGTTCATACTTAAAGGCCAGCTTTTTATATACACATAAATATATACACATTAAAAAATATTAGTTTAGAAAATAAAAGCTTCCAATACTTTTCATTACAGCAAAGTGCTTTGACAAACTGTAGGTATTCATTTCCACCAGCTGGAATGAACAGTAACTATCAAGCACAAAACACTGCACAGCTGCTCTGGAAATCCAGAGGAAAGGTTTTGAAAAGACAAGAGGCTACTCATAAATACTTCCTTCTCCATATTGGGTAGACAGAGCCTGGGTTGTGAAACACAGTTAGTACCACATGGCTCTGCATTTATCCAACTCTCATGGCTTACACAGTGAGCTGATCTGCCAATTCGCTTACAACCTCTGTGAAAGCGATACACATTTTAACTCAGATTCTTTAGTCTTGGGCTTTGCAGGCTTTTAGGCTTTACTTTTAACTTTTTACACTAGCATATGAAGATTGGTGTAATAGTCCAGGATAATACAACACAGTCTGACTTCTCTGTATGGTATTTGTTAGGCTTGGATGTTCAGAGTTTTAAAAAGAAAAGAAAAATAGAAGCTAGTTTAATATTCTTTAGTAACTTCTAATGAGAGCAGAGTCACACATCTCTTGATGTGTGTGTAAGCAATAGTACAAAATCAGGCATTTAAGAAAACTATTTTATCCAGCTATAACAGGTATTGACCATGCAGAGAAAGTGTTCTGGTATTTCAAAATTTCAAAGCAAACATACATAAAACTTACACTTTTTTAAATGAAAAAAATATTTGTTTTTATGAAGAACATCTGTAACAATAGCATACAAACAGAGAAAAAGCTGTATCAGCATGTAAGTTCTCCTATTGGATAAAAGAGGACAGATGCTTGTTTCACAATATTAAATCATAAGAGTTTAAAAGATAAAGCTATTCAAACACCAGATAATATCAGATGTACTTATTTTGGCCAGTAACAGAATTTCTACCAGTAGAATTCTGTCAGGCCCACAAGGCCTTGACAAATGGCTTATTCCATAACTGAACTATAAAGAAAAGCATAAGTCTAATATTCTATAAGAACAAGCCTGCAGTAAAGAGTAGGATAACTTTTTTTTTCAGACATACCGCTGGATCTTTCATACTCTCATTAGTTTGGAAGTTTGACGGGGTTTGTTTTTTGTGGTTTTTTTTTTTTTTTACCCTTTTGCTGTAATTTTTGTAACATTTGCTTTGGTTGCAAGAATTCTGATTATGAAGAATTAAGAAACCCAACTCCAAGCAAACAAAAAACCAGTCCCCCCAGCTATATTACCCTGAAAGTCCCAAAACTTGAGCTCCAAAGTATACAAATAAATGTTAAGGAAATTTAGTTGCCTATGAAAGTTCTGTTGCCAAACGTGAAAAACCCAAAGTATTCTGAAACAGACAAGTGGTATTCTGTATGACTTAAAACCATGCTCAATGTATAAAGGACTTATACTTAATGGTGAGCAGTAAAGGGTTACTAGCAGGTTTTAGAAAGGATGTCAAACTGATGCTTGTATTTTTAGGTTATACATCATTCAGACCCTGAATTTCCAAACAGATCTTGGCAAAGTGTTCACACTGACTGGAACACAACAGGTAATTGCTTTGGTTAACTTCAGCCAAACTCTTCTGTAGGCTGATACGTTAAACAGGAATTATTGTCCCAAAGTCCTCAAAGTCATGCAAGACAGTCGAGAAATATTAATTTATGATGGCCAACGGCAGATGGTCCTATAAAACTAACGTTAACTGATCATACTAGGTCCTAGAGGTGCCTGACCATTTTATCAGAGGTCTGCTAAAGCTCTATCAGTAGTTTTCACTAATTTTCCTAATTGTGTCAAACCTCTGTCAGCTGGGGTGAATCACATTCTTCTCAATTTTCTCCAGACTACAAATACTGGTAAAAAGGAGTAGTGAGCCTAAGTATCATTGGCATATTGATGGGAAAGTAGCCAAAATTAGCTGAAAGTTTTGCCAGTCAGGTTAAACTTTTCCTTTGAATCCAGATCCAACAAGCAACATATTTCTAGACCTCCACAGTCTAGAGACTGGGGAAGGATTATACTTCACAGTACAAAAAATGAAGCGTTAATGGCATCAGCTTCTGTCATTCACAGACAGTGATTAATGGACCTACTTGAAGTCAGTAAGTAAATCTCCTGAAAGTTCAGTACCTCCGTGCTACATTTTGGCCACGGCAGTTTTCTCTGCGCTTCATAAAAGCCACTGCCGACAGGATCCACCCAAAGTGGAGACAATTATTTGGGCAGGGAAGAGCATACATGCACACACTTCTTAGAAGCTTTTATTCTTTTAAATATACTTTTAAACTCATCTGATTTAAAGTTCTGGTTTTGCTTTATTGATACTAGTAAGACATTTTGAAACAATGAACAAGTACAGAAAATAATTGTCCATGATGTTTAATTTTCCCCTGCTTGCAAGGGAAAATATTGGCTCTGACCAATCTTTGTTTTCTTTTACATGTAAAAAAGAATTCAGGGATATACAAAGAAAAATAAGAAACACCAGCTTAATGTCTTCAGCAGGAGGTTGTTTTCTGGCTGAAGGTTGGCAGGGTGCTTGTTTCATTCAGCACTGCTCTTTGCAGCCAGCAAGCTCTCAGGCTTCCATGGGACCTGTCGCTGTGCGGGAGGAGCATCTCTGTGCATGGTGCCGTACAGTAGGATGACATGCCTGTTGCCATGGCTACCACAGCGAGCGGGGAGAGGTGCCTGTCAGGGACCAATTTACTTCTCCAAACTGGCACTGCCACCGAAGGGAAAGCAAGCTCTCCCACAAATCTCAGCAGAGACTAAACACTGAGCACAAATAACCTAAATCTATACACAAGGGTTCCATGCAGGTAACACTTTTAAAACATACTGTTTGACATGAAAACATCCATTCCAACATTATCTTCCCCACAGAAATTATTTCCAAGATATTCAACTGATAATAGTACACAGTCGCATATTATATTGTTTGAGGCTCTCCAGCATCTATACTAACTTCTACTGTAGTAACATTTCTATCGCACACAGTAAAGACAATTTATTTCCATCAACTCCAAAGGACTCACATATTACTGAATATGACAAAGAATAAAAGATAGGGCACTGCTCAAATTAGAAAAGTGCTTTCAGCCTATGTTGTTACACGTAAAATGTTTTTGATTACCCACAGTATGATTTATAAAGAGTAAAGAGTTCTTTAGAAGTCTGGTAAGCTCTTTTGATGCATAAGTTGAAATAGCTTTCTCATTTCTTTACTTGTGTTTCAATGCTTGCTACATAAAGATGTACACCATTTAATTCATTAAAAAATTCACTCGACTCCAGTTAAAACAACATTGAGAAAATCTGAAAGTTTAAGGTTAAATGTTCAATCTCAAGAGTCTCGAACGCATTATGATAAAGCAATAATTAAAAAAAAAATACTGTAGGGGAAAATGTGTTTTGCTTAATTACATTATGCTCGGCAATCCATTTATTAGCTAATTGCACAGAATATGTATTTTACTAATGTTGGCTTACAGTTCTTTCTCGCATGGTCTGCATATCTGTAACAGGTAAAACTCTAAATGTGCATTAAAATACGAAACACACTTTATTTGCTTGTTTACTTTAGCCATGCTTAGAAACAGCTTGTTCCTTGATACTTTGTCCAAGACCTTCTTGTGCCACTCTTGAAAATTCAGAAAACATTAGTTATAGGATTACAGAAGAGTACGAGGGTCTTCAGTACCTGGGGGTCAGAGCCATCAAACCCTTCCTGGTAAATGATCTTCTGAATGGACTGCAGCAGTTTTGCGTAAGCACTGTTCATATTACTGTTGGGAAGAAGAAATAGTTCAGTAACACATTTTAATACTCTCCTGTCTCTAACAGCTATACCAAAAATAAATATAAGCAGATGCAGCTTTCAGTCCGAAGGTGTTATACAGAAAAAAGTGTCATAGAAGAAAAAACCCAAACCTATTTGAATAAAGTTGATATTATAAGCAGTTGTGATTGCTTCATGTTAACTAGTTCAGTGCTCAGACATATAGTGAAAGCTAAAACCTCTACGGATTAAGACAACTTAATTATGTCAGGCTCACTTACATCTAGAAGATTAATGATTTAACATATCAACTTAAAGTTGAAACCATTACAGCACAGTACTAATCCTCTGTAACTGACAAAGATCTACCCAACTGTTATTCCAAGTACACCTAATCAATGCCCTGATGAAGAGTTGACTGTTTTGGAAAGCTTTCATACATACAACTGCTACAAGAATCAAAACCAACAAAATATTAGAGACAACATTTTCAGAATTAAAAAGTTCATGTAGTTAATTTTTATATTTTTAAGTTTTTTTTTCCAGATACCACACCAGAGCATATGACAGGTGTTCTTACTGATATATTTGCATGACAGCAGAATTGAGATAGAATCGATTTTATGTATTATTTTGAAAATATAACACAATTTTTTTTTTAAAATAAACCAAACCAGTGGCTAAAAATGGATTTAAGCAGACTTAAAACCAAATGAAAGTTCAGGAAATCATCTCATCAAAGTCTTAGAAGGTCCAGTTCCTGCATGTCCAAAGCACTTCTTCAGATATCCATCCCTGCCACATACTCCAGTCCACAGACTAACACATACAAAGGACAGAAAGTCCTAATCTTTACTTTAAAAAAGCAAGCCAATTGTTCACTTTTAAAAAAGACATACTGTTTCTTAAATCCCATAGAGCATACTGCCTTGTGTGTCTGGCCTCGATCTAGGTTTCTCACTGCAGCTGAGAGTTTAAGCCCTTCTATCTTTTCTAGCTTTGACAATACCTTCTAGTCTCAGTAATTACCATCAAGGGTTGGGGATTCAAACCTTCTTGCGCACTTGGGAAATACGACAGGTTATTTTGAAAATTTTGCCTCTAGAAATATTCTTACTTCGTCCAGCCATTTTATATGTCTGGTCTGATAACAGCCCAGGTTAGAAGGGACCTTGAAAGATCACCTGGTCCAAACATTAATGAAACTATTCCTGTTACTTTAGTAAGAGCCAAAAATGTCATCCAAATGTATTTTACTCATGAATACCTAAATAAACCCAAATAAATTTGCTTTCATACTTTTGCACAGGAGACAAGACAACTTTTCTAAGAAGCACTTAAGAGTTGCAAACATCTGTCTTTTTACACCACTGCTTTAACTCAGAATTCTGTATTTCCTTCAAGAAAACAGTATGAACCCAACCCCAACCCCCACAATGATATATTTAAGTTATAAACATCTACAATCAAAAAAGTCATATAGTCATAACAATTTTGAGTTTTGAAACACTCAATGTCAGAAAACGCTAAGGCATGACCCTTTTCAGATATAAATAAGAGTTTCAAAATTAAACTCTGTCTATTTGTTTTCAGATTTAGTACCCTAGAAGGGCCCTGGTTAAACTGATGTACCTTAAAAATGTAATACTCTCTATGAAATTCATAACTGAAAATAACTGGCAATATGTAATCTCAACATGACATTTAATGTGTAAAGTCTGCCTTGTTACACAAAAAAGATAAACAGAAAAGAAAGACTAAATTTTCACTTATGAAGTCAATTACTTTCCTAACATTTAGTTGCAAAAGGAATGGCTGTTAAATGTTATACCTATCTGTTATCCTGTCTTGCAGGTGTCAGTTTACAGGGTAGATGGAGGGCCTTAGCCTCCACACTAGCCAAAAGGTCTTCTCTCTCCGTGTCTTCATATTATTGCAACACACACAATCTTTGTTGCTTACACAGTCCTCTGATTTCTTCCCAGTATTGCCAGAGCTGGAGAGAATCTGCAGCACTTTACAATAACCAGAAGCATTCCTGTATCCTTTTGGATATTCCTTTAACATAGAATCATAGAATCATTAAGGTTGGAAAAGACCTCTAGGATCATCAAGTCCAACCGTCAACCCAACACTACCATGCCTCCTAAACCATGCCCTGAAGCGCCATGTCTACACGTCTTTTAAATACCTCCAGGGATGGCGACTCCACCACCTCTCTGGGCAGCCTGTTACAGTGCCTGACCACTCTGTCAGTTTATCCTTTTGGAAAAAGATAGGAACTGCTGCTCACCAACATTAGGAGTTTGCAGCTACCTTGGAGCCACAGCCAGGAACACAGTATGTGTAATACAAAAAGACAACTGTGGTCTCTGTCACCACAAACTAGCATCTTAAAGTTTGCACATCTATCACTTATTTTACTTATGAGTATTACCATGCTATCTATAGGGATGCCAGAGAATATACTGCAATCACAATACTTGTCAATTCCTGGTTTGTTACCAACTTGCTTTTAAAAGTTAGTAGATAAAAGAATAAAATACCTAAAGCATTAGCAGAATTAAAGGGTCCCAAAATCAAACCAAACAAATAAAGGAGATCTTCAATTAATCCATCAGAAAAAGATTCGCAGCAGAGAAAATATAATAATGTAATGTATATAGATCTTTAAAAACGTGTAAAAATAGACGCTTTTCTACTTCTTGCTAAAACATTAATGGTTTACTTGAATTTGAACCATGCTATGTAAATAAGGACATGAAAAATATTGTGGAAACACTTTATAAAAACAAGTTGCATTACCCTTCTGGCAATGTTTGTCATAATATTTAAGGAAGGAAGACAGACATTTCTTATTTTCTAATTTCTAGTCCTTTTTTGGCTTTGTTACTAAACACCATTTAATTCTGATAATGAGTTTAAACAATTCCTTCTTTACTCTTTTTTTTTTTTTTTATTTAGCAATTCAGTAATGGATAAAGCAGAAGCTGGCAAGAAGGTATCCCGGTTACAATGGAGCCTCTGACTTCTCTGTTGATAGTTTCTAAGCAGTTAACAAAGGTTAGGTTATCAAGGGTATGACAAATAGCCTTATTATGTATAAGGAGACCCCATTAGGCAAGACAGTTAAGCTTGTTTTATCTAAATTTATCAGTAAATCTAGACTCCAGATACATTTATTCTTTTTCAAAAGCACATACATTCTTAAGGTAGAACTTACGAGTATTATTGAAAAACTGTAGCTTAATTATTTTAGTTCCCCTGATTATCAATCTTTCTCTTTTGGTAATTGCAACTAAACAACGAAGATAGAAGAGGAGGGGAGAAAGTAAGCCTTTGCTTTGATGCACAGCATTATCACAGAGGATATTTCTGCCTTCCTGTTAAGTACCAGCTTTCTCAATGCAACAAAAAGGACACCAGAATATCCTAGCAACAACAACCGGAAACCAGTTGCTGTCACCCGCACAACTCTGCTAACATGGTCCTAACATTAGGGCCAGGACATAACTGCCCTTCCGTAACATAAAATATTGCAAGATAAGAAAGAGAAGGTTTATGCCCTCTTTTGGCACCAAACACCCAGTCCCATTTACTACTTCCTTTAGGAGAACGGCCTCCCAGTCTGTCTTCAATTAATGTTTATTATGGGGCAATGAACTTCTACCCATCTTGAGTGATTATCCAAAAGGGGACACTGAAATATAATTCAGCCATCAGGTACCAGAACTACAGAAAGGAGAGCACAGGACTCAGACACACGTGTGCGAAAACACAGGAAAGAAAAGAAGGATCGATCCAAACTTTAAGGTGAACAAATGAGGTATATAACCTCCAAATCTGATCTTTAATTGCAAAGTAAAAGGTGAGTCAATAACTTAGTTCTGTCTAATCAGTCAAAGAACCTCCTTTCTTTGCAAGTCCATAAAGAAGCCAAATACTAGTGTGGATAGGAAGAGAGGGACATTTGTATGGATATAATTTCTAAAAAGGGCCAGGAGTTTCTAGCCCAAATAAAGCCTCTACATCTCTGATCCTGCAAGGGAAGCACTGTAATTATCTTGCAATAGAAATTAGCTACAATTACAGAGACAATTCACTCACTGAAGAACAGTTTAAATAAAATAGGTTTCTTAATGTGATGCTAGAGAATTAGAAGCACCAAGATGATTTTTACAAATACATGGTTCTTATGCCACAAAACATTACAACAAAGGACCTTGCTTATTAAAAGATGCAGCACTGTTTTTCCAATGATTGTAAAATATATGTTCACTATACTCACTGTTTCTGTCAGGAGCGTATAAGCTGTACAGGAAAATGTGGTACATTACTTTTCTTGTATGTTTTCTGCTTGAACTGCATAATCTGTTCTTTTGTCGTTACATCCCTAAGCAGTGAAAGGAAAGGAGAGCAAAGGATTGTTCTTCTTGTTCCCCACCCCCTCCCAAAGAAAAGAGGGTGGGGGAAGAGAATGGTTTGAAATTTCAAGGAGGAAAAATGAAACCTAAGGCCTCCAAAGCTAGTCACCCTCTAATGGAAAAAGAAAGGGAAAAGATGGTCAACACAGTGAATTCTAGGTGCATCCAACAAGTTCCAGATTAAGTACATGCTTTGAGGAACATTAATTACATACAAAAGCGGCAGGTCTCAATCAGGAAAACAGAAAAAAAACCCACCCAAAAAGGACAACACTTAGGGAATGCCTCGCTTACATAATTACAGATGATAACTTCATCAAAAAAGTGCAGTAAAAAAATATACTAAGCTTATAAAATCTTTCTTTGCAATTACTAGCTTGTTATTGCAGAACATATAGCTTATGACCTCAATGGAGAATGTGTATGTTGGGTTAGGTACACCTTCCACGATGCCTCAAGGTGCCTCTTCAACGGCTGTAGTTACAGGACTGTAACAACGAAATTTCAGCCTGAACTTAAACCATGCTGTGCTCTGCTACTTTACAAATACTTAGAATGATCATGCTAGCTAAAATCATGTGCAAACATTTTAAGAGGGAAAAGTTTTTCTTTTTTTTCTTCGCTAATTCCTAATTTTTTGCAACTTCTGATACTATAAAGAGGTATAATCTGTCAAAAACACCATTTACTTACAGAAAATTATATACTAGGCAAAACTATCAGTTTCCACTTCCTCTTCAACCTCTGTAGTACTGACAAAAGCAAAACATTCTTAGATTAAAAAACAAAACAAAAAAGCAACCAAAAAACCATCACTGACTTTGGTCTGCACTCCTACACAATTTAAGAGAAAACTTCATTCAGAAATGTCTACTGACACGTATCTTGCAAAGTATACCCTTTAGAAAGTAACGAAATCTTTTGCAAACAGCCCATAATACATAGCCTATTGATTTAAATTATTTCAACAATGAACTATCCACTTTCTTGAAAATGCCTCCTTATTTCTGAAGGATTTGTCAGCTTTCAGCATTAACACATTTTCTGTCAATCTTCTTTTGAGAAATTAAAATGAAAAAAATAATATATTTAGAGATTGTTTGAATTTCAAGTAATTTTCGTAACCTTTTTTTTTAGTTCCTTCCAGGCTGCCAGTACTTTTTTTGAGGTAGTGAGCTAATAGATTACAGAGATTTTGCAAAGCTATATAGGTAGGTAGCATTATTTGACCAGGTGTTTTTTTGGCTATGCAGCTAAGATCATAGCCTGACAACCTTACGTTTAAGAAATTGTATCCTCTAAGTAGAGACATGCTAACTAGCCATGTCCAAGCTCCTAGTTCACTAACACAAACAGGTTAGCTCAAGCTCTCAGTGCGATCTTCGGGCAAAGATGAGGTCTAATAGAAATTGCTGACTCCTATTGGAAGAGTTAACTGTTCTTTCAAAATCATTGTCTAGTTAATGAAGAGAACAGCAATTTTTACTATTCTACAGTATATTGAAGTTAGGTTTAGCAGCCAGAAGCATTGTATCGATTTTCCAAACAGTAATGCCAACAAAATAGTATCCTTTCCCTCCCCCTTTTATAAACTTTCTTCAATGAAATCATCCTGACAGGATTGTGTGCTTGCTTTCGCTCCTTGAGAAAGGAATGCTACCTTCAGTATTTCATCATGTTGTGTTTCTATAAAAGCATAAACATCTTGAAAGCAGTGAAATAATTGGTAACATTCATACGTAGTACTGGATTTAATACACTGTGACTAATGTGTATTAAAGAATCACAGAAGATAGGGATGAAAGGGACCTCGGGAGGTCAGGTAGTCTATCTTCTTGCCCCAAGGCAAGATGAACTATACCTAAACTATTTCTGACAGATATTTACTTAACTTGTCCTTAGAAATTTTCAATGACGGATTCTACCATGCTCCCAAACTGTGTCTGTAAGGCAACTTCTCGTGCTATTCATTAGAAAAATATCTCCTTATTTCCAGCCTGTATTTCTACCACTACAGTTTACTGTAGCCCAATTACCAGTGGCCCTACCTTCACAGCAGACAACAGTGTTACTAACTTCTGTATGTCAATTTTTAACATGCTTCAAGATGCCGCTTAGATTAGTCTAAGAACTTCCATTCTTCTGTCATGGGCCACATACCCCAGTTCTAGATGTACATCCATGTTCACAAACTCACCCAACCAATCCAGAGTTTTCTTGAAGGATGCTATCAGAAACTGAACAGCCTTGTTATGGCTGAGCAGAACAGCAGTATTTTGCATGTCTTCCACAGTAAATTCCAGATTATCAACCCCCATGCTTTTTGGTAGCATTAATCACAAAATACTGCTAATACATTTTCTGTTCAAGTTACTTTATAACACAGGATCTTCTTCTGGAGACCTGCTATGCTATTTTATTTCTTCAATTAATTATTCCTACTAGTATGATATTTGGCATGTCTTCACTGAATTCCATATAGTTTATTCCAGATCACCAACCTAAATCTTCTTGAATTCTAATTCTATTATCTAATCTGCATGCAATTATTCCTTCCATTTTTTACCAAATTAGACAATATGACTGCAATAAAGATACCCATTGCTCAGGACATGTATCAAGCCAGATTAGTACTAGATTATTACCAGACCCAACACTGGGATAAAGCCTGGTACTTCACTCAGGTTCAGCTGTGACTCAATGACAGTTTATTTAGAAGATAAGGATTTAACGATCAACATGACAAAAAGAAAACTGTCAAACCAGTCTATGTTCCTCTTTTGACACGATAACAGACTTTATCAATGGAGAATATCTCCTGTTTTATTTTAGAGCCTTTTGACTCTATTCCAGCTGAATACCCTTAAGCAAACAAAGGACACACGTACTCAGTGAAACTACCCTAGAAGCTTAAAAATAAGACACTATTTTTTCTGATATTTTTTGGAGCACTGATGTTATCCCACAGATATCTTTACCGTCTTCCCTCCTTAAACACAGGCATTGCTTTGGCCTTTTTGAGTTTGTGGAGCTTTGACAATTCTTTACATTTTACTGATGAACTTCATTAGGTCCCGGCTTGAAAACGTTTATGTATTTTCTAACCTGGTCTTTCCTTATGTAAATCAGGTAGTCCAATCTGCTGATATTAACTGTGTTAGGTGCACATCAATTTGGGCATTGGGGTAATGGGAGAAACAGCTTTTCTCCACTTCCATAATTTTTTAAGAACTCCAGTTATACAACACTGATGAACAGAAGTGGAAATTCTAATTCAGTTTACTTTTTAAATGTGTGTCAAAAGTGAATGACTGTAATAATGGGAAGCTTAAATCTTCCATTTCTTTATGGATAAATAAGCTTTACTTCAGAGGCTGTAATTCTAAAAAGTTCTTCTTCCCACCTTGTCTTAACCTTGACCTAGTGCAACCTTTATAATACAGGGAATCCAAAACCAGTGGTGCTTGTGGTCAGGAAAGACAATAATCAAAGTGTCAAAAATAAAAAAATTATCTACTGTAAATGAAGAGAGAGATGTACACACCTCTTCACAGTTCCCACAGATTTCTGCCCGAGAGTTCAGTGTTTCCAATGTGTTCTTTATTCCTCCCTGTCCCTTATCACATTGGATTGTGGTCTAAGGAAATAATGTTTAGAATGGTGGTTGCCTGTTACCCTGGTACCTGCCTTTATTCCCGACAATACAATTCTTTTATTTCCTCAGGAGAGGCTTCTGGCAGGAGACCCATGTTGTGGGGGCAGGGAGAAGAAAAGAAGATAAACCTTCCAAAATTCCTCTTTATTTGATCATGTTCCTCACCTCATCACTCTGTGCTCTACCAATTTACCAAGCAAATTAACTAAATCTAATCTTTCCATTAGATTAAAACTAAAACTAAGAATAGAATTCATGCAGTAAGAATGGTGACTTTTATCAGGATAGCACACAAGGAAAATATCAGAGTTAAGCAAGGCTTATAAAATCAAATGCATAGAAGTTAAAGTCCATTTCCTGTACTATACATATGACTTAATTTGATTTTAATGTACAAATACTTGACAGCCATATAGTTAGTAGAATTAAGCCCAGAGTCATGAGACATTCTAGTTAGCTAGAGGAAAGACAGAAAGGGAGTTAAATCGCTCAATAACAATATAAACACTATTTGTCGGATACTCTTGTGCCTATCCTCTACTGCCCTACTGTTAAAACAAAAAATTATACGCAACATATCACAGAATCCCAGGCTGGAAGGGACCTCAGGGATCATCTAGTTCAACCTTTCTAGGAAGAGCACAGTCTAGACAAGATGGCCCAGCACCCTGTCCAGACGACTCCTGAAGGTGTCCAATGTGGCCGAGTCAACCGCTTCCCTGGGGAGATCATTCCACCGGTGACTGTCCTCACTATGAAAATTTCCCTCTGGTGTCCAACCGGAATCTCCCCAAGAGCAACTTGTGTCCATTCCCCCTTGTCCTCTCCATGGGACTCCTTGTAAAAAGGGAGTCTCCATCTTCCTTGTAGCTGCCCCTTAAGTACTGGTACATGGGGATGAGATCCCCCCTGAGCCTCCTTTTCTCAAGGCTGATCTCTCAAGGATGATTCAAATATTTACTATAGACAGAATAATATATTAATTTCTCTGCTTTCTCTTGAAAGTGTGGTTTTTTTTACAACATTGCAAGAATTTACTTTACAAACCAGTGACACTTCATCACGTAACACAGAAACAGATTACAAAGAGACTTGGCTTTTGCTTTGCTACAGTTCTAAGAAAGGTGCTTCATACTAAGCTTCTTTCATAAATCTTTTATATTTGAGTGTACTGTAATGAAAATCAATCACAATAAAGCATACTGCACTTGTACTTCCAGGAGTTGGCCTTATACACTGGGATCTATAAAACTAGGTATTACATAAATTAAGTGACTGGGCTGAACAAAGAGATTGCTAGCCATATTTGATGTTTGACTTGACTTGAAATGTCTCCAAGAAAGATAGAATGGACATGTGTGCTACAGGCTAGTATGAGTCTTTGCTACTGTCACTCATTTTTTGTTGGTCTTCCTTAATTCATTACTGATAGACATAAACTATAATAAGTTATTAATTCAGAGAAGAGTTTATGATTTTCTCTGGAATTAGGGGTGTTGTGTAAGACATAATTAGCGATTGTAATTCTATTCACAGTATTTTGTGTTTTCCTTAGGTGAAGCTGTAGGATGTAAGAAGTAGAAGTCACATAATAAACTAATCTGATATAGCATTCAAAGCTATGTAGGTCAAGGATGGCCTGTCTTCTTAGGCCTAAAAACTGTATGGATATCTTCCTAAGATTGATAGCCACCTGACACATACATCTCTGAGAGCTGATGGGGCATGGTGCTCAGGGAGTAGTTCACAGAGATAGTAATAGTTTTCCCTAGTCCTCACACTCAGCTGTCAGTAGGGCTGGACTGAACATGCAGCTGTGTCCTAGGCTGTCCTAGTAATGTCTGCCTTAATTGTCCCTGCCAACTTGCTTCCTCCCACAGCTGAGGAGTCAATATACTGAGCTGTCTCTGCGCCACAGCAGCTTTGCTGCCAGTTGCTGCCAGTTATGGCATGTAGCACTGACATGAGAACCACAGCGGAACTGCTTGTGAGCCACGCGTGACCTTTTACAGCGTGTGTAGATGCAAAAATATCCTTTGCTACTAAAACGCAGACAAAATTTGAACACAGAGTAGAAGCATGTGGTATTACAACTTACCATGTTTTCATTTCAAGCTGTAAAGACAATTCTTCAGGAAGGTAAAAACTGTGCCATTTTATGGACTGAAACAGTTCTGGAGACATTGTTTTCGAAACATCGTAATAATGGCCAAACTTTGTAGATGATGTTGGGCTGGCCTGTGGAAACAACAATACTGATTCCAATAGCTTATTAAATTATTATCTGTCAAAAGAAAATAATTAACTAGCAATAGACTTGAAAGAAATCTCTGGGTTTTTCCCATTCAGCTTAAGTATAAGCTTCAAGTAGAACAACATTACAATATTTACTACTAAGTTTTGGTTCCCCCATCGACATTCAATAATGTGATTTTTTCACACAGAATTCAACCCTTACTATTCCAAGTTGCAGCACCGAAGTGCACTCAGATACTTAAAGAATGTATTTTTGTGTATGTTCTAGACACATGACAAATTGCCTAAACATTGACAAAAAAATCTAGACAAATTTCGAAAGGCCAGATATATGAAATGTGCACACCATGATGTGTTCCACCTATCTGATTTTTCAGTATATGTGAATTACACAGCACTACAGAAATATTTTCAGTTGACTTTGAAAATGTTTCACTTTTCTTATTTATGATTAGAAAGAAAAAATACCATTCCATCTTCATATATCTGATTTTAATAGAAAATGGTAAAAAAGACAAAATAGTTAGAAACTACTTTTAATTTCTTGAATTTTGAATAAGTAGTTCGTTGAGCATTACACAGATATTACACACAATAATGACAGTTTACTATAATGAAGATACTTTTTTACCAGATCTCAATTTTGAGTATATAAAACATCATTAAACCCCCAGATTTAACATACACCATAGTAGGAATTGCACATTTTGAGTATGTTTTGCTACTAAATAAACAGAAGAAATAATGTATGTTTTTGTTCCGCATTAATGGAGTTCAGCATGCAACCTGCAACATTATTTGAATTAACATGTAATGTTAAAACACCCGTAGATTGTTATAATATGCAGTATTCAAGTACATAGTAGCTGTCTGTTACAGGAATTGGCCAGTTTTTGCTCTTCACATAACAATCCATTTTCTTCATCTTTTCTGCCCTTCCCATTTAAGAAAAATAAAAGCTATCCTGGAAAGAACAGTCAGGCAAAGAAAACCTCAGAGGCAAGTTAGTTTCTTCTGTGGGAGGAAAACACTTGGCACAAATGTAAACCACTATATAGTATTTTTTAATGTAAACACTGTAAAAGAGTAACAGATTACCAAAGCAATATTAAAATTGATCTTCAGGCTATGACACAAATGCCACTGTGCTCCTGATCAGATTACCTCTCATCAAGTGTTCTAATCTTTTTGAGGAAAAAGAAAGGTCATTTAGAATAACCAAACAAGTATCAATCAAACCCACAATATTTTGAACTGCTAAAACGGCTGGACTGAGAAAGGTGCTGGATCCTAGACTTTTAACAGCAGCTTTGCAGGTCAATGGGAAGATCACCTATTAGTCTATTCTGAGGACAACTACTCGAAGCCTGGACGTCATCTGAAGCATGCACTGTACAATGCAGGAATGTGCAAAAATATTTAAGTAATTTTTCTATCTCCCAACTTCGAGACTTACTGTTAAGCTGAATCCCCCATAAAAGCCAAGAGCCACCTCAAATACTAAATCATAAAGTGTTAAAATAAAATGAAGTATCCCAATGGTTGTGAAAGACAACAGGTGAGACAGAAAAGGTAAGACTTGAAAGTAAGAGAGATGTTGAAGACATATTGACATTGCAGAACAGAATGCCTTTTAACAGTCATTCTGAAGAGAAGTTTGGATTGGTAGGTAAAATGAAATGCTATTTTGTTTGTACTTAAAAGCATAGAATTACTTTTGAAAAGTGACCAGAAATATCCCCAATAATTTCAAAGGCTTCTCAGTGGGTTCTGAAACAATTTAGAACATTCTATAAAAGGACTTTTCATTTAAGCAGGCCAATATATACAGTTTATCCACTACCTGAAAGTTGAGCAGGATTGTGGGTGTATGCAATGAAAATTCTTTGGAACAGCTTCTGCTCTAATTTCAACATCTGCTATTCTGGCTATATACAGGAATGACAATAGGTATACTGAATTATTACAATAACGGGATCCCTATAATTTTTTGGGTGTTTAGCAACAAATTATGTAGTTCCAACCCCAATATTACAGAGAGCTTGTGGTTTTCATAAACCTTGGTCTTGCTAATAAAATAAGTACTATAACAGTAAAAAGAAAGAATATAGACATGTCAGACATGGCCATGTATTTATAGTTAGCTTTCTGAAATCAATCATGCTATGTCTTTCCACAATTTTATTTCATGTTTCACTTCCCAAAAAGATATTAAACTGTTAGGATTAATTAGAATAATGTGATTTAGAGTAAATATTTTGAAGTTATTTGATTAATGGGTATTAGGCCTGGTCAGTTATCAGAGAAGATAAATAGTAACAATAATACAATATCTTTCCTACAAAACCAATAGAATAACCAAACTAGATGCAAACTTTTCATTAAAACAAATAATTAGTTTTTAATTTAAAAATGCCACAAAATTGCTCATGTATATCTAGTCATAAGAGGCAGATCAGTCTTACTCAAAAGAAGATAGAAAACCACATTCTCTAAGTCAGTGTTCTAATGTGTTTATCAGCACCTGATTTTAAAAGAAAGAAATCCAACATAAAATAACAATCTACCAAAATCTAAATATTTTTAATGTAAAATGTAACTTTATTTAAAAGGAGTATTCTGAAAGCAATTTAAACAGGGGCTGTTCTTTGGCCTATAATCTATTCTTTATCCGGATTACAGATCAGAATGTTTTTACTGCAATCTCTGCCAGAGCTCATCTTTTTATTGTGTACTTCCAAGCCCCCTTAATGTTTTAGAAAGGCCTTGACTAACTGAACTTTGATCTGATGTCTTCATTGAGAAAAGCTCCAGGTTGCCCATTTCAGATGCAAATCCTTACTGAGGCCCAATAGAGTTTAGTAAAGACAGCAAAAAAGAAGAAACAAGAAGTTTCCAGGATCCTCTTTGAGAATCCTGAGGCACATTGGTGTCCTTAATCCACCCTGCTGCATGGATTAAGGTAGGTGATAACCTCTCTTGATTCAAAAGAATAAGCACAGTGCCTACAAACTGGGTGGAGACTAGGATTTGGCTATAATAAAACACCATGCAATAAAAGCTCGGTCTATGTCAGAAGCCTATGAATAGGCCTCAGTGTACTGCATTCCCAGGCTTAGCAGGGAAGCTTGCAAAAAGCCTACCTGAATCAAGTAAGCATGAATAATCTGCCTTAGCAGAATGACCATGGAGAGTGTGAAGCAGAGACTTTCCATTCCTCTTAAGTTTGATCTGATAAATTTATTAGTGGATTGGAGGCTCAAGCCTGTTCTTTCCTGAATTCCTGTTTTGCACACGGAGAAATACACTAAACTGTCAGTGAGCAGAGCGTGCTTTTATGCTACCGTCTGCTGTTAATGTTTCTAATTGCAATACTAATGTGCTAGAAATCTCAGATTTAGGATGAATCAAGGCAGAAAATTGATTTCATGCTGTGACAGTTTATATATTGCCCCAAGAACATAAGCAGTTCATTCAAAAAAAAAAAAAAGATAAAAAACCCACTGTCTTGCATTGCAAAATAGGCTAGCCATATACTCAAAAGTTTAAATGAAATTAACCTCTGATACAGATGAAATTAACAAACTGGCAAAGGCACATCAAGTGCAGCATGACCTGTTACTCTGACAAATTTCTTATACATCTGTCTTTTTCTGATGTACAAGGTATATGTAATACGTAAAGAGAAACTGTGATAGTTATGAAGAGTACTAATATTAATGCCATGTATAAGAACAAAAATGAGTCACCTATTCTGTATGAGGTCTAATAAATGGGAAGGGAATACCTGAACTATTAATGAAAATCTCTTTTATTACTTAGAAATAAAAACTAAATTAGGCATCAAAAATACCACAAAGACAGCTTTTACTCAGCCTTCTTACTTCATGTAAAGACAGGTATTGGATGGAAAAGTTTTCTGCTAACATGTTTAGAGTTCTAGTTGAAAACAAAGCTATTTTCTCTCTTTCATACTTGAAACCATTTGACAGTAGTTTCTGAAAATGTACTAGTTTATTAGTTCAAACAGTTTGGAAAATATGTCTTGAAATTTTATTAAATGTTATTTTTTTCCACCAAAAGAAAATTTAAAGAATAAATCACAACTGAAGTTGTTAATTAAATGATAGCACGAAGTGTCTTAAACACCCAGGGTGCTGCAAGGCAACATCAGGTTTTTCCTCAATGGAGTATATTCACTAATCAAATTAATTTAGCACAGCACCAACATTTGATGATAACTGCATTATAAAATATTGAATAATATAAATTTCAAACCTATTTTTCACTAATTAGAATGCCCTGAAGAATTTTAGGTCTAGATAGCTTAAGAATTAGACCTTTACTTGCAAGTTTTAATTTTTTAAATCAACTTGACATGCACATAAAAATATTGTACTGCAACTATTCAGAATGATCATCATCCAATTCCGAAAGCAACAATGATAACAAGGGAAACACCCTACAAAAGATTGACCATTTTATTCTATCTTGCATAATCAAATGTCAATTATCAAGGACAAGTACATTATGTATTAGAGAAATATTATATTAGTGGAAGAAGTGAGTACTTCCATGAAGTTACAGAAGATAAGTGCAGACCTAAGTGGATTATTTATATGCTTTTCTATTTTGTTAGAACACCAGAACACTATTTGTTACAACATGCAACAGTTTCCATATCAATGTATGAGGAATTCGGCTAGATTTTAAAACAGACAAATTATTCTGGGGATGGTTCAGACTAGCACAGCAAGCTCCACAATAATAAAATTGATGAGATCATATGATTACCCTGGAGGCTGTTTGATTTGGCATGTCACCATATATAAGTCTTTTCTGACACAACTATATAGCCATGTCTGTGCAATTTCACAGAAAACCAAACATGCCAAGCCTTGTAAGATCATTTTGTCACATTCCAATTATGTTTTTTAAGAATACGACTGAACTTAGTAGGCAGCTATGACTATATCTAAACCAGAATTCACAAATGTAGGGTAAAATGTATAGAAAAAACAAGCTTTTTTGTTCCAGATAGTAAAAAATGCTGTTATTTTATTAAAGATTGATTGTGCCACTGGATTAAATACAAAAGTCACCAGCCATGGGAGATATATTATTCACAAAACACTAATAACTCTAAACTCTGAAAGACTGACCACTGGGCTTGTTTCTGATATTCTCTCTGCACAGTGATTAGTTTCTAGTGACAGTGAAGCTGATATAATCTCAAGTGCTTACTTTAGTTGTTATGCACATGGATAAGCAGGTCAACAGCTTGCTTCGACACAGTACTTTCACTACAGAGATCTAGTAAGTACTGTTGATTAAACCTACTTAAGTAATTTATGTACAACTAAATTTGGGCAAAGATTGCAAGTGACAAAATTATTCAAACTTTCATAGAACACCATCTCAATTTAATAATACTCATCAAAAAATCCCATGGAACTTGAATGTTTTTAAAATTATTATTGTCTGTTTTAAGTTTTACAGTTCCTGCAAACTCTCAAATTCCCTTTCTTTCTGTATCTTTATTAATTAAAAAATACAGCGGTGTATGATAATTTACCCTCAGGAGGCAACCCTATAACACTGCCCATTAGCAGTTCTGCTGTCTAGATTCTCCTGAAAAGCATTTGCTCTGCAAATTCATTTTGACTGCAAGAGGAAAAAAGTATGAAATACTGATTACCTCCATTTTTGGTAAATTTTGGTAGCGCCAGGCTATTTTCATAGAATCCTGAAAATCTTCAGACTTAACAGCTGGTGCTTCTTCTCCCAGTTCATTTCTGTAGGCTTCATCAAGCAAAGGGGCTGGAAGTTCCTACAGGTGGAGAAAAAAAGAATGTCAGCTATCTACAGTAGAAAGGGCAGTTCAGGTTTTTATCTCCTCCCCCCTCAAGTTAGCTAATACAGTTATCTTGATATAATGGACAGTTATAAAATCTGTAATTAAACTTGATTAAAATAACTGTTCTGAAAGACTGGCTTCTACTAATACTGAGTGTGAAAAACCCCATGTAATTATTGTGGGGAAAAAATGAGTTACACAAATATAAGAGAACGCAGAACGGAAATATCCTGTTGCATACTCTACACAAACAAACTCAAAGCATCTTGAGCAGCATCCATATTCCTTTTTTATTGATCTTTCTGTAAAGGTTGATCTCCTAAACTATTCTATTTCTGAGAACAGGTAAGTTCCCAGCATAGTGAATTTAAGCCTATTTTATAATAAGATCACTTTTCTTTGTTAGCTTCTGTAAATCTTTCAAAAGTGTTCAACAGACCACAATAGCCTACAGACCCAGGCTGAAAACAACTGTAACGGGATGGTTTGAATTTTCTCTGCTGCTAGCCATTAGGCATGGTATCTACTAATGACAGATACATCATGAACACAAACAAGGGAATAAAAGGAAGGGGCAAATATTTAATCCTGGAATTATAATGTTTCTAATGCAAACATTTCTGGCTTTTTTTTTTTTTTTAAAAGCATTGCACACAGTTGGATTTAATTGTTCTATGAGGACAGAATTGCAGCTTTGACTTAGACCTAGATGAGGAACAATGTTTTATTACAAACTTTCTGCCTTCTACCTTTGCTGCACTGCTGAAAAAGTAAACAGCACTGGGAGAATATCAAGCGCAGTATTCAGAATCTATGCATTTGGCCTCCACCTACTAGAGGAATGAAGTGCAACCAAGTTTTCTGACCCAGTTTTATCACCCATCTGTGTAAGCTGGAGGGCACAGAACTCTCTATCTGCTTAAAATAGATCAAGACGTATTTGAAAATTAAGTTTTCATTAAGCAAAGACTCTTGAGAACTGATATGTAGTCTCAAGGGTTAAAAATATATGGAGCTAGCCACTACCTCTGTTACAGGGTATTAGGCGTGAAGACATAAAAAACCCCAATATTTGAAAACTTTGGAAGAAGAATCTCAAGTGAAGTATGGGATACACATGGAACACCAAATATAGGCATGGCTGATACAGACGATAAACATCCAAATGATATTCACAGCTTTGTACCATGTCTGCTTTACAGCAGACCATGTACCATGTACCGTATCCAGCTTTACAGGTAGGAAAGCTACACAAACACTGTAATTTTAAGTTAGAGCTTTCATTAAATTTACAGATTTATAACAGATATTTCAGTAAAAAAAAAAAGAAATTTACTTTCATCAATTTCCTTTTATCTACCCAGAAAGAAATGAGAAAATTTCAAACCAAAGACAAAGATTTTTGACAGATAGGGGAAAATGAAAACAGAACACTGTACTGAAAGGTTCTGAGAAAGTATAAATACAAACATGAGCTGACAAGCACACCAGTGCATTTTATATCTAGATACAAATTATTTGCATTTACTTCTATGAATATTTTAAAAAAATAAAGGATGTTATTTTGAATTTCTGATTTTATAACTCTAATAAACATAATAAAGAGTTAATCTTATTTTCCAATTAAAGTCCTATTTTGAAAACAAATTACTAACAATTAAACTCTCATGCAGATTTAATTCCCTAATACAGTTATTCATATATTTAAGCTGGCTAAGGTAAAAAGGTCTTTCTTTTTCAGTGAATAGCTGGGATATGTGATAATCTGAAAATATTGCTCAATCATAGTAATTAATAAAAAAACCCCCCTTCATTTAAAAAGTGAGTTCTGTAAAGGAATAATTCTGTAGGCCAAAACATTTCCAAATATCTCTTCCTTTCATTCACCAAGATCAACTGGCTCCCAGGTACTACCTGCAACTTTTTACAGTGGTGGGTAACCTCTGAAAACAAGTGCCAGGCACAGTTTGAAGACATCATGAAATACTGCCTAAGCTTTCCATCAAACTCCTTGAGCTTGCCACTGCTTCAGATCCTACCACTGATATAACAATTTGCTACCTCATTCTGCTGTAGTATCTCTGGGCAGCTATCACATCACCCACAAAGTCAAAATCCAGGAAATGGCATATTTTACCATTCACCTTTACTGTAAGTAAAAAGAGCACCAATATTTTCTTAAAGCTATTTAATATCTTTCTCACCTAGAATCACTGAAAAATGCCTGTCACTTGTACTACTGGTTCATTGTTATGATAGTTGGCAAAGACAAATTTGAGACGGGGGCATTAAGCTATGGACATTTGCTTTTATATAATCACACATAATATATGTTTTACACAGAGACTGTATTTTATGCTAAAATAGAACAGAGGTCAAGACAATAAGGAGTGAGAGGCTCTCCAAATATTACTGATAAAGTACAAGCTACTTCAATACCCTCATGTAACACTGAAAAAAGTTCCTGCCCTGCTGTCAAACACAGAACAAAACCTTCTCACATGGCACCATACGGAAGGGAGACATTACAAATACTAGCTGTTCACACCCAAGAAGCTCAGTCCAAAATAGTCTCAGACAGACACACTATCAGTGCAACACAATTAGGCACTGTGGTATGCCTTAACTGTTGCTAAGAATGAAGCAGATTAAGAGATCAGGGAAAAACGGTTTCACCTGAAGCTGATAAAGATTTTGGCTGCCAGCAATGAAAACCTATCTAAGTACCCATCTGAAATAGCCTTCTTTTGCCAATATAGTTTACTTTTAATTTCTGACATAATAAAGGAATTTTATTCTGATGTAATAAAAAACTTCTAACATTATAAAATGATTGTTTAAACATGACTAAATTCATACAAAGCAACATCAGAAAACCTGTGACTCAGTACTGTGGCAGTCAGCGTAAGTATCAGCTTAGGTCTGTTCTATGCTCTCTCGTCCCCTGCTGCCCCACAGAAGGAACCAGGAGCACCTGAAGAACTCTCTCATACCAAGAGCAACTCTTATTTCCTCAGCTGCTTTTCCAAAATGCGTTTACCTAATAACTACCATGCTTAACTGAAGAGTATATTTCTTAGATATACCATGTTCTTGTCCCTATGCAAGAAACATGGTCACATGGTGCACTGAGACTTAAGACATTTCTGGGGCTACTAGGTCTCACAGCCATATAATTTTCTATCCCAACAAACACTTTGCTCTAAAGCAAACATATCCTGAATTGTATTATTGCATGTTGTGGCTGTGAACTTTATGGCCTTTTAGTAGGCTTTGTACAGAATTCAGCTGCAATCTGGAAAAGGTAGCCTGCCTTTGGAGCTGACTGGTATTTTGAAGACCAATTGTCTGAGCTCCACCTGGTATATTAACTTGGTTAAATACATTCCAAGATATCGTACTTAAACACAAATAGGAAAATAAATTCCAATCCTATTCATGGTCTGAGTGTATCTGTAATTTTAACACATTTTTGATAAATATGAATGAGCAGACCTAATGAAGATTGTTTACCTCTGTATTTGCATCCTAACCTTATTGCTATTACCCCAGCTTCAGCTTACCCTTGTTTTCCTCCCATTTACACTAAACTATATAAAAAAGAGGCAAAACATGCACTTGCTGTTTGAAGGTATGTCTACGTTGACTAGAAGCCAACAATCACGCATTCATTAGCCTAAGACTAAACAAAATATGTAGGTGATCACTGATGTTGCTTTTCCTTAGGATGTACTGATTCATATATCCCAGTTAATAATTTTCAAAACTCTCTTAACTTTATCTTTGTGTAAGCACATTTGAAAAGGGAGAGAGCTTAAAATCGGTTAGTAGGCTTGTGACTGGGGAGAATTACAGACACAGAACACAGTTATGTAAACCTTCTTTATGGGCAATACTGAAAACATTGAAATAATCCAAACATTGCTTTTTATCTTCATATCCTCTTTTTATCTTCATGATAACTAGAACTGGAATAAAAGGCTTTCCTCTCTTCTGACACTGCAAATTAAATGCTATTCTGTTTTTCAAGGAAATAGGTCTTTCCAAAGCTGACCATGCCTGGGTGAAACTGAGCACCTAAGTGTGAAAATGTCTACAGTTGTCATAACATAGGCATATTCTCAAAGATAAAGGCTGGCTGGTTGGATATATACTTCACAAATCTTCAGTGTCATGAAAGGTTTCATTACTGTCCAAGAATTACACAGCATTCACCAGTTCTCAGATTGTTCTTAAACACAGAAGGGAGAATAAAAGTCGTGGAAAGGGTGAAGCAGAGCAGCAGCCAAACTAGCCACAGAACACAGGCTTCTTCTGGCACAGCTATACAAAAGTTGAACTGAAAACTATACAGCAGAACACATGCAGGGAGCAGTGGAGGGCATGGTTCCTATGAGTGACATTTAAAGATGGCTAAGCCTGGGATTTTCCGTAAAATATCTGTGTGTGTGAGATTCAAGAGCAGGGCCTTAGCACAACGCCCGTACTCCTAGATTCATTACAAATTAAGAAACAAAGACACTACCTTCCAGCAGTCTTATTAGATCATTATTTATGTTTGAGAACCATGCTTCTCTATCATATATAAAAAACACTTAAATTCTGCTGAAATGATCAGACTTTTAAAAAGTATTTGGGATCATGAGCCTATTTAGGATTAAGTAAATTTATATTCTTAGAATCAAAACCAGAATTTCAGAAGAATAGATTATTAAAATTTTTAAATGTTACTTCCAAAATTTCATCCAGAATTTGGAAATAAAGGTGTTTGTTATTTAAACAAGACTAAGAAAAGGAGAATTAATTTATCAGCCCATAATATCTCTATTTAGTATACTTCTGTTTAAAAATCTCTCAGCTCCCACATCATATAGCTTTGAAAATCTTTAGGCCTGACAATTTTGTGGCATCAGTGTGTCAGCTCCCGAGAACTGTTACATTCTCCCAGGCTAAGAAAAGACAAATCTCTCATAAGGTATATATATATATATATATATATATATAAAAAAAACACAAACAAAGCATGTAGCAGTGCATTAGTTAAAATGAAAAAAAAAAAGAAAATATACAGCATTCCTTGGGGTCAACTAAAATACAAGTCTCTGCTATGCAGCATGAATACGCAAAAAGGCAGACAAGTGCTAAAGTTATTAAGTGCCGTTTGGTTGCAGCAGTCATCTCTGTCTAGAGTGAGATGTAGTAGGAAGGGAAAAGGAGAGAAGAAAGTTTGTTGCTATGTTTTAAAAGGAAAAATAAATTCAGGGAGGAAAAAAAAAGGTTTTCTAAAGCACTAATGCTAATACTAATGACAATGCAATTAAAATTGGTTTGTTTCCTCCAAATCAAGCTTGTGAAGATTTTATTGCAAACAAAATAATTTATTTCAGTAACAAATTTTTTATGTTTGTTATAAAACAATGTACAACCCGTGTCTGCTAGCAATCCAGGTCCTTATGTGTTTGCAGCCGCATTACTTTGCCTGCCTTGTTTTGGCAGATGCACGAAGCAAAATCAGATTCTAACAGTTTGACCTCTCTCACTTCTTATGTTCTCTGGGGGATAATAAAATCCAGGATACAATCCCACAGCAGTTAATGAAGCTTAACCTCACACCCTCTTAATTACCAATGCATTACACCAACTATAGGCATCATACTCCTCTCTAAGCTATTTTACAATGCTAAAGAAGTACTACTGTGCTATTATTCAGCAACATAATCCAAGCTGTATGTGAAATCCCTCTCATATAAAAACCTTTGATCCTTACGGGTTTCAATAACTGTATAATTAATAGTCCTTAAGAATTTAAAACATTATCTATTTATGTATCAATATATATGTTCTTCACATGCAACTACTTTGCAATGCAAAATCATCATAGGTATGATTAAAGAAATGTGATATAAAAAATATTAAACGGAGTACGAGGCACTGTTGATCTCTAATTGCAACAATATTTAAGTAGTTTAAACTCACACGAATTTAAGGCTCTTTTTTCATTATGTTAATTTTTAGTATTTAAAAGGACACCAGATGGTAAGTCAGGAAGGGTAAATATTTTCTTTTCAATAATGTATTATATAAATGTCAGTTTAAAGGGTCCTACTCCCAAAAGGAGGGAGGATTCTATTTTGATTGTAAATACTTGTGAAGACAAGGTCTATTGTTAAAGAACACAAATGACTCGATACAGATTTTTTCTCCTTTCAGCGGCCCTTGTACAACAATTTATTTCCATCTCCAGGTAAGGTTGTTCTACGGAAATTTTTCTTTGACATTCAGAAGGAGCAAATGGATGTCAACCCAGGATGAATGAGAGTTGCGTGAAGAGAAAAGGGAAGTAATATTCCTCTGCTTTATAAAATAAAAAAGGTTAATAGAAAGTACTCTAAGGGGTACATTTTTTTTAAACTGGTGAGAATATATTCTCTACTTCACACACACAGAAGTAAACCTTACAGTCAAGGCACAGAAGTCTTTGCTGTAACTTCCTTGTGCTATGGCTCCATTTTGCAACACTGAAACCCAGAAATGCATATGAGAAGAATAGAGGATTTTTTTTTTAATTTAATCTTTTTTTGAATCAGTTCATGTTGTTTAAGTAAGTAAAAGAAAAATACAACAAAAAGAGAATGGCATACTAAAAAAGGTCATGTGAAGAAAATAAATAAAAATGAGAGTGCCCTTGTCTAAAATTCTGTAAACTATGCTGCGGATATAATACACTGGCCTAAACAGTTTTCATAATCACATTATTCAGGACCACCTTTGGACATGAGCACTGTAAGCAACAGTTCACTAACTGAACAAATCAATTCTACAAAGTTACTGACTAGATTTGTAAAATAGTTATTTGTGAACACTGAAGCCTAAACATTTCATTTGTTTAAGCTACTACTTTTATGATACATTTATCAGGCTAAGTAAAAGCTGTGTTTAAAAACAAACATAATTTCATAACTAAGTTCATGAAAGAAAATATCCTAATAAACAGCCAAGGATTGGTAGATAGGAAACCTGAAATTTAAGCCAAACATTTATTTCCTTTGGTTCTGGAAAATCTTTTTATTAGATTGGTCTGAACTTTTGACAAAGGCTAAGCTTTACACTTTAGAGACTTCCCAGCGTGGGTACTACTTAAAAGGATTTCCTTCTTTTTAAACAGAAGCGATTATTTTTTTTCCAGCGTCCTCTTTCACACCCATACAACTTCTCTGTTAAGTTTATAACACAGTTTTGTAACACAGAAAATTATATTAGAATATACTTAAAATATTTGCATTTTAATACAGAAAATATTCCATTTTCCCAACATGCAAACAAGAAAAGCAAACAGATGAGCAAGAGCAAGAGGTATATAATAAAGAAATTAGATTTTTCAAAGGTACCATCAAACTCTGAGACAGCTGCCAGGGTTAGCTTCAACCCTAGTCATTGTGCCACAAGGCTATTTTTACTTCAGAAAGATAAAAGGTGGTAGGAAAGTTCACTAGTGCTGTAACTGTAATTGTATTTCTGTGTATTAAGTGATAACATTTAACAGCACACAGCAGTTGAATCACTGTAACGAGCTCATGTATTTTGAAAATACAACTGGGGAAAAAAGGCTAATAGGAATGTAGCCTTGCTTGCATATACATTTTTACCTTTCAAGTTGCTATGCTTTTAATGTCTTTATCTAGGATCTAAGAATGTCAGATGACGGAAAAAATAACTCTTGCATTGATACACAGCTTTGTTCACACCACCAGATAGCGAAGAGACAGGAAGGAGTTAGAACAGCACTCTGAAAATGGAAGGTTGGAAAGCCCTGATCACCAGTCTGCTCAATTCTTCCAGGTCTGCATTCTTCCTTTTGACAAAACAATGCTTTAGAATCATATCTATAGAGGAAAAATGTAAGCATCGTGGTTGAATGTACTTTGCTGGAATAAAAAAACCCATGTAGGCAGCTATTCTTTCTTTCAAGAGATTGTTTGCGTACACAGGAATACAACATTGAAGGTCAGTGGGTTGTTTATTGTTGTTGTTTTTTTAAATAACCCTGAAAATAACAAAAG
Source organism: Phalacrocorax carbo (assembly GCF_963921805.1). NCBI lineage: Eukaryota > Metazoa > Chordata > Aves > Suliformes > Phalacrocoracidae > Phalacrocorax > Phalacrocorax carbo. The sequence goes on from NC_087517.1 coordinate 63,373,154, forward strand.
TACATTTTGCTAGATTCTTTCTGCATTCATCTTTTCAGTGGGAAAAGAGTAAGTGCGTACCTTCTGTTCTTCTGGTCCGCTCAGTATAACCAGCTTGTTGGAGATGCCATTTTTTCAGTCTTTTCCAAACAACATACTTAAGCAAAATGCCATATTTAAAATCTACTTTCACTTTTATTTTAGAGATCTTTTCAGCTTGGTAGGAATTTTTAAAAAACTTGTTCCTGGAGGTTTTTTTAGTCTTGTCCTTACTGTTTTTTAATAAACCATTACACTTCTCCACATGCACCTCACAGCTTCCTCACCAAGCGATGCTGCATTTTGCCCTTTCACTGTGGTTCCCTAGACCACTCGCATGGTTTCTCCTGACTGACTCGACTTCTGGATATGTCCAGCAAACACAGTGAAGCTGGGTATCTGATACGTGGGCATACCAAGGGCTTTAGTACTCAAAAGAATCTGGGTAGATCTTCAGAGAACAAACTCTTTGCACATCGTTCATTTTCAAACTTGGATGTACAATAACACCAGATGTACATGGTAAATACCGTTTCATGCCTTAGTAAGGTAAGCCTCAAGGACTTCATTGGGGTAGAATTTTGGGGAATGCATTTCCTTCTAGGAAGGCTATCCTCTATAGCATAGGTAGGAAAAGCAGCCAGCTCATAGACCATGTCAAAAGAAGGTTTTTTTCTTGAAGAATGTGCTCTTTTTCCTCACTTCTTGTAAGGGAACTTCCAAAAGGCAATCTCAACAGAGTCCAGAAGTACCCTGTAATAATATTCCAGTTTGAAAACAGAAATTCCATAAAAATGCAGTAATTGTACAAAGCGTTCTTCAACTTTTCCACAGAAGATGAACAAATGAAGCTCTAGAAAGCAGTTCTGGACCTCCCACTCTTCCACCTCAGGCTTCCAGGCTCCCAATGCAATGGTCATTGAGGCAACATTGGACAGGATCCCACAGGGAAATTGTTGGGATTCAGGGGATGCTGGTTTGCGTTCCCTAGCATGTGTAATGACCAGTAAGTCCTCCTCTTGAGACAAACTTTGCACAGGCTCCATGGTAAATGCAACTTAACAGAGAGGAGACTTTATTGTCAAGATGAGCTCATAACTCGCAAATACAATCCAATTTTTTCTCATTAAAGCTTGTGAAATTCAGTTCCTCCCCAAGGTCTAGATAAAATAATTACTCGGGAAAAAAGGCAAAGAAATTCTTATATGGTCAGTTAAGATAGTTCTAGAATTTTCGTGCCAAATCTGAAGTAGGAAAAGTGAGAAATATAGAAATGCAGCCACCACAGACACAGATTTTTTGTTTGTTTGTTTTTATGACTGGAACCATACCTTTGCACTAACAAGGAAAATGGGTGTAAAGAACTAACCTGTTATATAGTTACTGCATTTTTATGGCTTCCAGAAGCCAGTTTGGTACCCAGCCTAACTTGGAGTAGATGCAAGCCTGTTCTACTTTTGGCTACAGGGATGTTCACGGAAATATTCAAACCCCTTGCTTGCTGTTTCTTTCAAAAAGCATAATAGTGTTTGAGTAAGATTTCCTTTGTAATAAATATAACCATATACTCAAATTTGCACGTTCCATTCTCAAACACATACACTATATGCAACTTCTAAATAGTTGACATTAACTTTAGAGTGCCGAATTATAAAAAAAAAAAATATAGCCACTAGAGTGATACTAAGGAAATAGATAAAAGAAAAAAAACCCATCTATTTTATTAGTTTCTCTTTGTTTTTAAGCTCGAGCACATAACAGCCTTTCATAATTTGTAGTCTAAACTTAATAACGTATGGTACTGGAAATGGAATGTTAAGATATAATGTTTCCTTCAGTCATTTTATTATTAAATTAGTTTTCCATTCACCAATGCAATCAGTTTTATTTTATGATCAATCACAGAAGTATACCATACTATTTCTTATATTTTACACTATTCCCAGTTCTTACACCCGGTTAGTACGAAGTTGCCTTTTGTGGAAGAATATAGATTGAACAGAAATACTCTCAAATGTTTAAAATACTTTCTGAAAAATAGCATGTATGTAGTTCTGTAGGTTTTACCAGAGGTGTATAATTTTTCAGCATTACGTCTTAATGCCAATTTCCTGAAGGAGCTTTGACTACAAAAGGCATGAATATGTTTTCAAAGGATGATGGATAAATTGGTGGGTGGTAATATAATATATCTTAGGCAGCTGATCAGGGCTTTTTATCCTCTGCTTGTCTTTTAGTTATACACAATTTCAAGATAATTATGGTCTATAAGAATGTCTTTTCCCCTTCCTACTACCAGCAATATTTGTCTTGGTTATAGGTTCAAGAAACTTCCAATCACATCATAAAATTAGAATAGGGCAATTATGGCATCTCAGCAGAGAACCGAATGTATAAATACTGACCACACAATATGGACATAAAGCAGTTAAGGAACTGCCTTTATGTAAAACACCAGTTAATTAGAATACTAGCTATAGAATATATTGAATCCATACCTGAATTTTTAAAACAAAAACCAATCATAAAATGTATAATTTGATTTTATATGTACCAAATCTACGTTGCCTTTCTAGTAAAGAATACATGCCAATAAGATACGTAAATTAATTACTAATATCATTAAATAAAATGCAATGTTACTCAATAGTCAGATATGTTATATTAAAATGCTGTCTTGGTGGAGACATCCAAATCCCAAACAGCTCATTTTTATGACAGGAGAGGACTTCTTGAAGCACCTGAAGGTCCTATCTTTTAAAAGTCAAGTGAGACAGTCATAGGGAAAATTCATCTATCTCTGTGATTTGGATACCTAACCGTGGCCCAATGCCAGTTTTAGACTGACTTTTTTGAGGTCAGGCAATAATCTTTTTTAGGTAACACATATTGGCATTTCAAGAAGTGCCTAAGCTTCCCAAGTGTGAAAGTACTTAATTTTCTAGATTTCTAGCATATTACAGGTTTGCTCCACTGAAGCAATTTCAAGACAACAATACAAATCAGAGACATAAACTCTACTATTTAACAGAAGGAAGCATTGAATAGTCAAGGTAAGAGTAGAAAAGCTTAGACAAGAGTACTACTGGATATATAAACACACAAATGGAGGAAGAAAACAAGAAAAATTTATGTTTTCCTCAACTTTCCTGTAGTAATATCATCCATCCATTTGTGACCTCTTATAGTACCACCACTATGGGGTTAAAGCAGAGGAATGCAATATTATTACCTACTGTCTACCCCCAAAAAGTACGAAGGAAAACTTATTCCAAATCAGACAACAGAGTTCAGTAAGTCACATTGAACTAACTGACCACAAACTCAAACTAGTACAAGAAGGACAGATGTATATAACAACGTCTGTTGATTAACTTGCAAAAGCATAAGGAACGGGAGCTAGGAAAAATATGACGTGCTATGAACAGTTCATTCAAAGGTGAATGAAAGAAGAATAAAATGTATGTTAGCTACTCCATTTTAAGAGATTTTCATGCAATGCAATAAAAATATTCATTTGAGTAATTTCATTTTGATGAGCAAAACCAACTGCAATGATTACGTATTGTATGGTCAGAGAGTCAATTACTTGATTATCAGTAATGTAAAAACAAATATTTAAAAATATAGCATGTTCTTATATAATTCATACTTCACAGTCAAATTCTAACCTATTTGTTTAGGCTATATTTTAAACCACAAGAACAAATTATAAAATTTCACCCTTAAATTAATGCTCTTTAAGTTCAAGGTTATAAAATTATTAGATTTTTCGTAACTATTCATTAAGAATATACTTTTTCCTGAATACCGAAGATAATGTTGAAGAGATAAGGCATAGAATGTATCACTATTAGGTAGGAAAAAAGAGAAGTAATCATATTATCCAGAAACAGTCTCTGAAGACTCCTAAGGAAATAGCCAACTTCACTTGATGCAGAAGTAATCAGTAAATTGTATGTTACTTTTGATATTAGAAAAAAGCAGCCTTAGAAAGATATAAAATATTTAATGAAATTTTGTAAAGATTATCCTCACACTTCAGCATTTTTTGTAGTGTTGATCAGGCTTTTTCTCTGATATAATTTCCTTATAATGGAAACTATCAGTGTTTGATTAGCAGCTCACTGAATTCTGAAAGGAACCTTCCCATGTGACCTGATCCAAAGCTGACTGTTTCCTAGCAGAAAAAAGACAGTCAGAATGAGAAGTGCACGTAAAGGAAGTTGCAAAGATGTTAAATGACATTTTTCTTTCCATAGGAAACTACAGTAAATATCTACACAAACTGTACACTGTTTCCACCACAATATATTGGAAGCAGCTTAACTACCCTTCCTGATAAGCAGGTGAAAACGGTAAACAGTTGGGTTTACTCAAACCTTTCAGCTAAGCCAGCTAGTCTGTCTGGTGTTTGTCCATAATGAAAATAAAGGGTAAGTAGGCTTCTAGCCTGGTTTGGCCTCAGGAGGATCTTACTCATTGTCTGAAGGCAGAGGCTAGTGAGATGAATTTAATTCCCAAATCCGGCTACTATAAATATTCCTGCACTTCCCCACACATTCTTATGAATCACCAAGATTAATTAAATTCTTACTACACAATATATAAACTTTAAAATGTATTTAAACTCATCAAGAAATGAAAGCTTGACTTGTCAAAAGCTGTGAGGCTTCTTTACCTTTAAGATGTTGTCAGGATGTTCTTTAGCAGAAGCAACAAACAAGTCATGTCCACAGACAACTCCCTCTGCGAGAAAATACTTGAACAACAAATTGGAGTAAAGACCATATTTATCTTCCTCTGTGAAAACAAGAATGGTTGGAATTTTTTCTTTTCTGTTAGATAAATCACCCACCTGTATTTTCACGACAATATAAAAGCCCTCTTTTGGTCTACCTCCTGGAGTATATAATGTACAACAGAGATAAGAGGTAAAGCATGATTCCAAAGATTTAAAAATAATGTTTGATAATGCTGTATTCTTAATTTTTCAAACCACAGAAATAGTTCTCAATCACATATTTGATATTAAGATATGGATGGGATATAGCAAGAATGCTATCTTCCCAACAAGTTTCCCATAAGTATCAAGTAAAGGCACTGAAATCATGGTTTAATCGGAAGCGGTTTTGTTCGTTTGGAAGGACTTTGTTAATAGTTATATTCTTAATGCTTAAAATACTAATCAACTTGCTTAAAATATCTGTTAATTGATGCTTTTCAAAATTTAATCATATTTGACATACTAAAGCTATACAAAGATATTTCTTATCGGGACATTCTTACATTTGCATTTCTTTCAAAACTGTGAGAACTACAAAAATAGACAAAATAAATGGATATATTGAAAAAATAGACAATTCCCAATGCTGTTTTCGCAAGCTAACAAAAGCAAAATCACAAACACATTCAACAGACACATGAACTTATAGTTTAAGAAGTGAGACAATATTTTGACAGACATTGTGAACACTAACCTACTGAAATAAAAATACAAACTCCCACTGACTTCTGAAAGGCTAATATTTCCTTCAGGTTCTTTGTTTCAAGTTAAGTATCAGAAATTACCACCATTATAAAGTCTTAATAAGCTTCATACAACTAAAACTTATCATAACTCAAAACTATGGAGGAAGCGAATGAGTAAATAACAATTGAAATTTGAACCATCTCTGATTTTCTTTATTTTTAGGAAATATAAACAATAGCAATGTTAATGTTAGCAAAAACCATTACTAACAATATAACTACTCAATCAATAGTCTAGTAAAATTTTATTTCATGCCCTTTGAAGCAAAATATTTCTGACATTTATTTAGAAAGATACCTGAAGTATTTTGTTTGGGAGAAAAGTAAATGCAACAACGTAAGGTTTCCTTTTTCATCTGTTAATCTGGCTGCTGGAAGACAATACACAGGGATGGTGTGGCAGAAAAACAGAGAGATATTTTCTTTATATAGAACTAAAAAGACCCTTAACCCATTCTTTGGAAACAATTTCCTCCCTACTATGAATCACATGAAAATATTAAAAAAGAGAAACAAACTAACAAACCACAAAACCAATAACAAAGGCCGAAAATAGGAAAGCTGTCATTCATATCTAACTCGTAAAAAATACTAAAGAAGGAAAACAAAAGAATATAACTTTGATATCTACCGGAACAGTATGTTCTGGAGCTTAAGAGTCAAAAAGAACCAATGAAGTGGAGTGGGAAGAAAGGAAGAAATGAGAGGTATATCCAAAAAGGAGAAAGAACATTAATAGCAATGGGGAAACTTAAGAAGCAAATCACAAAAAAATAGTGTTGCACTGCTACACCCCAGATATCATATGCAAGTACTGACACTTTCAGTGCTTAGACTAACCTGAGAAAGAAATTAAAACCACAAGTTTTCAAATTCACTAGAGAAGGAGCACTTTTCACAGAGATATTCCCCATCCTCCATGGGATATTGGGCAAAACAGAATTTATTTCCTGCTTTTTTTATTTCACTTTTAAATTTAGTACTTGGGATACTTCTTTTCTTTTTAAAGGTAAAAGGTATACACTTAAAATTTGGAAAATTATTTCTTTCTTCTACCTTCCTCAAAATAACCCCTAAATATACAACATCAAGATTACCTACTTTGTTGTTAAGGAGAAATAGTTTTTTAAAAGTTTCCCTTTCATTAAACTCAAGAAATTAACGTAAACTGACTCTAGAGCAACATTTCGAGATAGAGGAAAATGCTCCATAACACTGTTGCTAGGACAGGAAATTACATAAAACCGGACATCCAGATAAACCAAAGGGAATACGATAATTACAACACTATTGCTGTTAGTACTAGCCATTGATATATCCAGCTTATTGTAGAGTCTGAGGGTTTTAAGAACTCAGACTGTGTTAATATAATTTGCCTTTGACACTGGTAACCTGCTTAGTAGACCATATTAGTCTTCTAGTATACTTCCAATAACACATTTATCTATTTTAAAAATAACAGTCTAAAGAAATATATGGGCATGTCAGTACTGTACTTTTCATGATACTGATAAATGCTTACTGTTGATGGCGCTGGGTTCCCTATTAAAATCAGCAGGACTGATTTTCAAAAGCATTACAGAATGAAAAACTGCAATTTCCTTGAACGTTTGGAGCTCTTAATTAAACATCACATGCTTAAAAAGCCATTAATAGTGTTACTGAAGAACTGCCTCCATAGTAACTCAGCTCCACACACTGTGCTGTGACTGAAGATGAAGGCCTGTGTATGAGACTTGGATGGAGACAAGACTCAGTTCAGGTGAAAATGAAGCACTACAGCTGCAGAAGCAAAAAGTCGAACTGACGTTGTCTAGAGTTCTGAAGACGTATTACAATCTTATTTTGTAAATATAGTCTTTGGAGCCTGCTTAGATCTTAAACTGCTTCAACAAGAGTAAAAAGCCCCATATGCAGAGTTATTCTCCCTTATATCTGTAGTCCAGGAACACATACAGCTCCTGGCCCCTAAACATTGCCAGTTATTTATACTTTGGTTGCTTATTGCAATATAAATGGTAATATTACTCACAGTATATTTACTTCCATGTGCTAATCTCCATCGGTGAAGCTCTCAGTTTAAAAACCAAATCCCTCTAGAAATCAGTGACAGCATGATTATTTTTTTTTTTTAAATAAAAAATTGTTTGAGCTACCCGAAAGAAGCCATCAGGCCTCCCATATAGTCACATCACTGCAGCAGATGTCAGTGGAGGGAGACAATTTTGTTACACCTCCCTTCCTTTGTATAAAAGAGGAAAAAGAACATTTGATGAGCCCCCTGGAAGAATCCTCAGCTGTAACATTTACTTGATCCTTCATGAATCAAGAATCTTGAATTCTCAATTTTTATCTACAGTTAAAGTTCATAATAATTTGAGGCACAGAAACACTGAGTTGTACTGCATATAGATGGGACTTAACTGACATTTAATGGAGTATAAGCCCCTATCTCATTTAGTCCAAGTACTTTATGGTTTGTGTATGTGCCTGCAACTGTACAAAGAGTCTTTCCGGATCATCACTTTTGATATTAATTATTCCTGAGACAGTAAAAACCATACTCAATTTTGTGCCAAACTTAACATGGAAACTCCATAAAGCATGGATAAATATAAGAAATCATACTGTATGTTGATGATTTTTAAACTAAACTAAGAGGAAATAAGGCTGTAGTAGTAAAGAAGAATTTTTACTCAAATTTTATTTGAAATGCTGAAATGTTAAACTACAGAAGTGAAGCAATGGGGAACAGAGATATAAACCCTTTTACTGACCTATCTGAGATTATAATTAATTTTGTTGAGTGATAGACTTATTTGTAATAAAACAGGACTAAAGAGGTTCTTACACTGCCACACCCTTCCAAAACAAATTTTGCAGAGCAATAAGAAATTTTCAATTTAGTAAATTAAAAACGTTTACATTCAGTGTAAGGACATATCATTTTAGCATTAGCCTTTCCTTGAGTCTTCTGATATTGATTTTCATAACAGTAAACTTACAGTAAAAATAGGAAATGAACAACTGGAGAGTTATCTAAATATAAAACACCTCATAGTCTGCTACAGTACTCTAAGGATTAAATGTGTCTCAGAAAGCCTTTACAAACAGTGTATCCTGGATTGTTAAAGTCAATGCCTCTGTAAGAATCCCTCAGTTCTTCAATTTGTCACATAGAGGATGGCTTTTTATTGATTCATTTCTAGGTCACTAAACTTTTGTGGTATTCAAAAGATCTAAAGTGCACCCATATGGGGCTTTTCTGATAGCATCCATTGTACCCTGGCTTCAATAGTTACGTTACTATTCAAAATCATAGGAGCACAGCTTTCTTCTTGTAAATAAACAACCAAATCTTTTAGCACAGGTACTTCAGTAGCTCATTGATTACTTTCACAGATAAATTGAATGAAATAGTTTGAAGTGTATTTGCTTTCTGATAATGCTTGGGTTTACTATTTTGATGGCTAGGATAAATTCTCAACTGTTATCTTTATTTTTTTTAAATTACACCCACATCCGAAAGAACTACCTCCATCCTATATGTATAGGAACTAACATTTAAGTGCATTATTTTAGTCAGCCAAGATACTTAAGAGAAGCCTGACCCAAATCTTTATTCTTAGCCTCCATACTAAAGAGCTGTCCCATCAGTAGCCTTCATTGTGAACTTTACTTCTAGCTAATAAGGCACATAAACAAATAAGACTCTTGCAGCTGCAGACTCTTTTCTGGGCCCAGTCACCTCAAGTCATGCAACAGTATACAGCTTTCTCTGATTCTTTTTGAACAAAGAGTGTTCTACAGCTAAGTAGCAGGTGAGTGACTAGTAAAGCGTAAAACTATACGAGGAAAAGAGGTTATTTACCTAGAAGTTATGCATATTGTCTCCAGGACAAAATCTCTTCTGATCCTACAGATAAGGACATAAATAAAATAGCTTATTGTAATCATTATCCATTGGTCTTTCCACAACACCATGGTTTCATGGCTAAAATAGTAATGAAGAAAAAGCAGTATTGTCAGTTTCAGTGCAATGAATTCCAACATATAACCATGTTGAAAACTACGGATAAAGACCAGTTCCTATTTATTGCTCTTTTCACCCCTAGACTGTATAGGCTACTGAACACATAAAAGACATTCTCATCACCTTTGTGCATGAACTGTCTGTAGCAACTACTCAGAGAAATCAGTAGGTCATGGAATTACATGCAAAATTTTAAGGTACTAGAGTTAAGCTAGAGCACACAAGACAAAGAGCAGATATAAGTGAGGCACTGTAAATATATAATTCTCAACAAAATCTCATCTAATTATGGAAATTGGTATGTGAATGTGTGGCCTTAAGAAAAAAATCTCTAGACATAACTGCTCCCCCTGCACAAAGATATTCATATTCCAAGGGAAGAATGGAAGATAAGCACTATAACTTGAAAAGGAACAAACAGTCAGGAAGACAATCCACCACAAGGTAACAAATATGTATAGATCATATTTATAATAGCTGATTTTTAAACATCAGAATGTTAAATGGCATGAACGTCTTAAAAAAACCTCCAGATATAATTTGTAGTATAATTGATTAAAATGATAAGAGTTATAAGAGCAAAAAATAAGACTGACACAATGTAATGTACAGATAGCTTATTTTTTTTTTTCTCTGTACAAAGTCTAGACAGGTTGCCCTAAAGCTGCCAAAAGCCTGTCATAGTTTATCAGTATTGATCATTTTTTCACCAGATAGTTCTACAGTGTGGTACTGTGACCTAAGGTGTGTCTTTCTGTAGCTATGAAACATCTCCCTGAATTGCTGCAGGTTATAAGATGTTATTATTTTAATCATCTGAAATTCCATTTAAAAGATACTTTTCTAATGTCCACATTTACTAAGCTTGAGGGGATATACTCTGTGTCACTTGCATTTAATTAGCACATGCCAAAACGGAGTTGTCAAACATAAGTTACAATATTTGGCATTCGGTCATACTTCAGGAAGGTAAATTCTGGCAACTTGTATTTTGTAGAATTGCATTTAGCAAATCACCATTTTGTACCTCTATGGAGATTATCTTTTTCAACTTTAAAAAGATGATAAATTCAATTATATTGACAAGTGAAGAGAGCTCTTACCAGTCAGGTTAAATTGCATGTCTAGCAAAAATAATAGTAGCTAATTAAAGTAGCTGAAACTGCTTCAAGGCTTAGAATGTACAAGTATTGACCTGCTTTTAATCAGACAACTTTAACTTTTAATAACTGACCTCAGCTACCAACAAAAACCCTCCTACTGATAATCTTTAAAACATTTAGCCATCAATGACCCTGTCAGATCTAGAGTATCTTAAAGGTATGTAAGAATAGGTTCTTACAGGGAACCCAGGACAGACCTATGAGTACACTGTAACTCACTATGCAGAATGTGTTACATTAACACAGCTTATATTTAAAAAACAACATAACAACCTCCCGGAAACTGAGGCTGGCAAACAGACATACAACAAGTTGGAGGACATGGGAGAGGGGAGGGGGGAAAGGTGGTGCTTAATCAACAGCTGTACCAGTTGTTTGTTTTGACAGGGGAGATGCTTCTAGAAAGCTGGTCTTCTGGAGCAGTTTAAGATGAAACAACAAACAAGTGGTCTCACATTCATATTGGACATATTTCATTTCACACCGAGTCAGAATGCTTGTTTTGCCACTTTTTATAAACCCGGTACAGTAAGAGCTTTTGAAATTAAAGTACTAGTTAAAACCCAAAACATTCTTGCTATATGAACAAAACCCAGGAAGTTTCAAGTTCCTCTAGTAGCTCGGATCTTGCATGAGACTACCACATGCTTCAACTGTCTAATTCCCCTGTAAATAAAACACTGTCAAAAGAATATATTATAGAATTAAGTTCAACTGAAAATCATGGTGCTCTTTATTATGAATTAAATTTTTTAAAATCATGCACTTATATTTCAAACAATATTTTACAGCCTTATCAAGTAACCTGTGCCATTACTACATCTCCAGAACACAACAGTTAAATATTTTAATACCCTGAATCCATTATTATTTGGTTAAATTAACCAAGATAATGTGTCAAATAATGAAGATGAGCATTTAATTTGCAAAGGGAGCTAAGCTAAAAGTAATGCAATTTATTCTTGCCTTAGAGAATGTTGAAGGAAGGGGGAAGAATTTAACCTTTTTATAACACTTGGAGTACAACGCAGAAAGATCTTCCTAGGAGATTTATCATTGACAGCTTCAACCCTGTATAATATTAAGCTTGCCTAGACTAATCTCATGACAGAATTTTTTGTATACTGACAGAATATTCTAACAATGCAGTTACAATTCTACCTGCACTAACTTTAGAAATTAGTCTAAAAATTTTTAGACTAATGAGTCATGAATAAATACAGTTCTTACTTTAAGACTTTTTGTATATAATTATATGTTACAAAATAATCTATAAGTTTATTTGGGAAAAAATAGCTTTCAAATCTAAAAGAGAGATGATTCTTCATGTTTCTGTGAAGCTAAGTTTAATATCAGATCACAAATAAACAACCAGTGTAGAGGATAAGTAAATTACAACCCGCCACTGCGTATTGCCAGCTGTGCACTCAGAGGAGGAGAAAAAAAAAACTGGAAAAAATTCTACAATTTTCAAATAATTGAGTCTTATAACCTCTTTCATTAAAACACAAAGCTCACCACTTTTGTACTCACTTCATCTAGTGTTATTAGGGTCAGGCCACACGGATAGCTAACCCTATGGCTCAACAGCAGCCAAAGGCAGATGCTTAGGAAGAGGTAAGAAGAACTGGGCAAGCAAACATGATGCCTCACCCAAGTACTTGCTCAGCCTCCCACCATTTGTAGCTCAAGGACTTCCTTAGCTGGACTTGGTATCCACTAACCTAGAAATGCAAATGGCTTTCTCTTCCATCAAGCTGCCCAGTTTCCCTCTCAGATTACAACTTTTTTTTTTTTTATATCCACAACACCCTATGGTGAAGTATTCCACCACGTCATTGCATACCATCTGAAAAACAACTTTCTTTTGTTTAATGACAGTTTTCCAGCTAGCAGGTTCATTTGACGCCACCCAGTTCATCTACTGGAAGGGGCAGTGAATATTGTAATGGGAAGACAAAACAAATCTCATCTAGTTTCATAATCTCTGATCTGTGTAAAATATGATAGGTTCTAACATTATTTTCTTCCTTTGTCCATAGCAAGACTGTAGCTCTTCTCAAACCGAGTGAGATAAGAAATATGTTAATTGAAAGCAGTAAGAGGTAAAACTTTTATCTTTTTTTCTGAATTCACAGAAATTTGGCTGAAATTTCATGAGAAAAGTAAGCTTAACTGGCACTTTCTAGCTTGAAAAAAGGGCATCTACTTTCTCTCCTAGTCCTTACTGTGCAGTCTTCCTTTCCCTTGTGCTGGCTCTGGTACTCACTTCGCATGTTAGTGAGCTGATTCAGGTCACTAAACAGACAGAAAAGTCTCCACTCTTTACCTTTACCTGGGTGAGTTTTCTGTCAACTTGGAGAGCTGAGAGTTGAAAAGCACTAGAGCCAGCTCAAGGAACAAGACTGCACAGCCAAGAATGGAGAGGAGGATTTGGACAACTTCTTTCAGCAATACTGAACTGCTGTATCAATTCAGTTTTCTCAAAAATCTGAACTTAAAGGGTAGCCATTACACAGGTGGTGGCCTATACAGAATTATATGTCAGTTATTTTTTTTCTGGCAGGGAGCTATTCAAGTAACTCAATCTGCACCACAACATACATTGATTTATACACTTTATGTGAAAATCAAGATTTTCTATGATTCAGTGAGACAGCCATGCCTGCCTCTAATGATGGATAAAATGTAGAAATAAAAACTAGCCTTGAAGAAACAACAAGCCATAATACGAGCAATTACCTTGCTCACTGGCAAACAGAAAATGCCGTTGAGCCTCTACTGCAGGTTCACATGGGCCCTATACCAATAAAAGATAACATGAAGTAATCCCAATAGTGACTAAAACAGGTTTCAAGTTTTCCCAAAATATCACTGTTAGGTTCTTAGGCGTTAAGACTAATTAAAAATATTATAAAAATTCAAAATATTTTAACCAAAATTCTAGATAGAAATGCAGACCAGTCTCCCAAGTGATGGCTGACATTGCACAGTGAAAGTAAACACAGACAAAATGTTGGGACCACACTGTTTTCACTGCTTTCAGAAAATGACTGAAAATTACTGATTAAATCTTTCTTAAAGCTGAAAAGCCACACTCTAAACAGCTGCCAGCCTACTGGTGCCTATCACTAGAGACATGATGTTTCTGTCTTTGCATAAATTTCATGCCAATGAATTCTAAACAATATTGCTAGAAATGCTTTCAAGTGATCAGGAGACTAAACTTCTTGGAAGTAAAAAGCATACTTCAGAACATCAGGAAGGATAAAATGGGAAGGATGCAATGGCAATCTCTTAAGTTGTGAAGCCAGTTTGCGTTATGAACACCAAGAATGCATATTAGAAATGAACACAGAGTATGATTCCTAGCTTTGATTATGAGAATGCCATTTGAAAGTGTCAGAAGCATTACTAAAGCGAGGATAAATGGCATGTCCTGCTTATCCTCTATCCACAAGTTCATTCTCTCATACAGAAAGATTATTCAACATACCAGCTGCTTCTCATATCCTTGTTTTCTTCTGAACTGTAGTTCAAGACCTGCAATTCAGCAACTCCTCCAACAGCATTCAAAAATGGAAATTGTATTTGAATTTTCTAATCTTCCAGGTCCTTCTCTCCTTCACTGTCCTCTACCAGTTCTCATAAACACTAATGGTCTTAACACTTCATCAGCTCTTAAAATACTCTGCAGGCACAATCTGTTTGAAATCACCCAAATCACCTAGGCATACCCTAGTCTGCTTTGTCCCTACACAAAGCTGAAATCTAGTCACTGTTCTCAATTATGATAGTCATGAGATTTCAGCACTCCTCTGGGCGAAGATTAATACAAAAATGTTTACAATCTTTCCCTTTCTCAATATCAACAATGACTAGCTTTTCCACTTCACCAAGTAACTAACCCGCCCTTCTCTTGGACTTCTCGTAACTGTTGAAGTACTTAAGAAAAATCTGTATTACTCTTGATAATTCTTGCTAGTTGTATCTTACTCTGTACCTGAGTTTTTCAGATTTTGTCTCTACAACCCCATTTTATAATTTTGCACTGATCCTTAACAGTGTGCGATGCATTAAAAAGGTCAGGATTTAGCCAAAATGGTGCCTTAATACACTTACCATCTTCTGCAATGAGAAACTGGCATTTTTATCTGTAATAACACCTTCTAACTTTTATCTCCCAGATTTTACCTACAAATTTCAAATTTATTGACAGTTGTCTTCCTGGAATCCACTGTTTTAACTTAAAATAATAAATTATTTTTTAAGGCTTTAATGCGGGATTTTTGGCACTTAATATGTAGGTACTCAGATATTGCTTGTTGTATCTCAAATAGCTTTGCAATGTGATATATGTTTTCATCACTCCTATAAGTAAGGAAATTGAGGTACTTCACGTCTTATTCAGTGAGAGAAAACAATCACACAAGTTCCTAGACTCCAACAGTTCAGAGAAATTGCAGTGACTGGAAAGCTGAGAGCTAGATCTGTTGTCCCTGAGTTCCTAGTTCTCTGTTCCAGCAACTTGGTATCAAAAAATAGTATTTAAATTGTTATGCTATTTAAGATGTGAACACAGACTACAGATGCAGATGTTTTTCATGTTACTGCAGGCATTTTTCTAATAACCTTTCATTTTTTTGTGTAATATCCGTTCTTTTTGCTAGGAAAGTAACAAGCCTAAAAGTTTCTCATAAGAACCATTAGTCTGACAAACATTTAAAATGGGAAAAAACCCCACATTTCTATCACCATTCAGCCCTTACATCACTTCGAAGTAGTTTTGTATCCTTAGAACCCCAAGATTAATGAACTGGTATGACAAATGAGATGGATTCTCCTTCAGTTTCTCTTCTGCAACAA
Source organism: Phalacrocorax carbo (assembly GCF_963921805.1). Lineage (NCBI taxonomy): Eukaryota > Metazoa > Chordata > Aves > Suliformes > Phalacrocoracidae > Phalacrocorax > Phalacrocorax carbo. The sequence goes on from NC_087517.1 coordinate 63,388,766, forward strand.
CGATCATCTTTACTTATATGCTGAAACTGTAAGCACTTAGAAGACTAACTTGTAAGAAGTGAGTCTCCCCTCACAATTGTGGTTTTGGTGGCTATGCTTAAACTGAGGGGGCTGGGAAATGTTTCCTGGCTCTTAAGGTCCAGTATGCACCCTGGGGATATGAAGACAAGATGTATGTGTACAATAGTACTTTTCCCCTTTGCTACACTTTAAATAGAAAGGAAAGCTGGGCCTCTCAGCTGCAATGGAGACATGGTACAGTCTACAAAGACAGTTTCAATGAACTCTGCAAAGGGAATTCTGTGGTAACCTATTTATTCATCTCAGTGTACCTCATCCGCACCCTGACAGAAAGCAGGATTCCATCGGCTTTCTCTTAGTTGATTCTGGCAACCAAAAGATTAAACATTCGGTATTTCACATCTTCCTCAGAAAGCCAAATTAAAAAAAAAAAAATAATTTGTAATGATAAATAGTCTGAATCCTACAGGAAATCAGGTAGTTTAGAAAATTTGAAAATTTTCCTAAAAAGTCCTGAAACTTGCTAACTGCCCTGCTTTCAAACAGGATTCTGTGATATTCTTCTTGGGGGCTCAAACATGTCTAAAACCCAGGTTTTGATCCACCTCAGTAATTCTTGAAATAGACAGTCCACTTGGAAGGCTATCCAAAGTGAAGGGACCTGAGAGTTATACTTTCTTAAAGTCCGAGTTTAAAACACAATGAAAAGACAGGTTACTTGATAAATACATTAAAACAAGCAAAACATATCAGAATATGACTTTAAGTATCTATATATTCTATACAAACCGATAAGAAGAAGGGTTCCAACAGCTACGCCTCCACCTGGAAAGAAAACAAAGTGAAGAATGAAGTAAGACTACATTTTAATACTATGTTAGAGAACAATTAAATTTTCTTAGTTTATAAGTCAAAGAAAGGTGATAACGGGGAATTTAAAAATATAAAAGTGAACAACATTTTAATTACCTTTGCAATACTTCCTACAATTCTCTATTATGAAATAATTACACATTACATGTAATTATATATTACACATTACAATTACTTTCACAATATACTGTACTATCATCATTGTGGTAAAAAGATCCCGCAGAGCTCTTCGCAACTACGCTCAAGTACTGCAGTAATGATGTATGGTCTGAGCCAGCAAATTTTTACTTGGATGACTCAAGTGAGTAAACATTCTCCAAATTAAATCCATACTAATCACTACCAAGTGATATTCCCTTGTACCAAGAACCATGTATGTAAAGTGACCTACTAAGAGGCTAGAAAATTCCCACCCAAGTCGATCAGGCAAAATTCTGGCTCCACTGTTTTTTAGCTTATTCCTGAAAACAGACATGACAATAAGACAGGTAGGATTTCACCCAATGAAACCTGGACTGACAGATCATGAACCTCATCACACACATCTGAAAAAACCCCAACTATTAAAGTCTTTTATAGTATGTGTTGGACATAAAAACAACACTATGACTGCAGTTGATCAAAATATTTGTTAAAAAATAAAAGTACATTTTGATGGATGTATACATTGCCACGATTATTTTTCTTTCTTTTTGCTTAAACAATTACATTCAATGATTATGTTCCAATCACAGATGACTGAATGAATAACAGACAGAAGAGAATACTCCCAATATGTTTTGATACATAGATTCTTATCCCATTGATCTCAACAGTGTGGAGGACCAGAAAATAATAATCTGAACTCCCATCCTGACTGCTTTATTTCCTCCTTGAAGAGACAGCAAGCATAACTATGTGACAGCAGTTTAAATGGTTGTCCCAAGAAAGAATTTTAACACAGACGGTGAAAGAAGAATTCATTTTAGGTGAAGAATAAACTGTTTCATAATCTGAATTCCAAGACTGAATATAGTGGAATAACTTCAAATCAGACTACAAATATTTTATTGCACAGTCATATAAGACTGTGACAGGAAAGCTCAAAATTCCTGGAAGGGTTCAGATGGCCATATGTAACTAGCCTATCGCAGTGTTTTGCATGAAGGAAACTGCAGCATGTCTTCTGCAATTAGATACTTTAAAAGCAAGTTAGGAGCAAACTGAATCACATCAGCACAATATCCAAAGCTCTTGATAAAAGAAATCAGTTCTGGACTGCATAGATGGACTCTAGTGAACAGGATAATTCAGACTATCAATTTAAGAGCTCATTAAACTCTTCAATAGGGATTGGATCAACTTCATAACCATTAGCTCTGCTTGGTAGGACTACGAACATCTGTAGCACCTGTAACGTCAATATACACCCAGAAGGAAGAGAAAAAGCTAATTTCTTTCCCATAGGCCGAAAAGTGCTAATATTGTCACATAACACCTGAATTAAAACCACAACAGAATCGCTTTGTCATCACGTCATGATGTACCACAATTTGAGCAATACAGAATCACAGTATGGTAAGGGTTGGAAGGGACCTCTGGAGATCATCTTGTCCAACCCCCTGCTTGAGCAGGCACACCCAGAGCAGGGGGCACAGGAACGCATCCAGGCGGGTTTTGAATGTCCCCAGGGAAGGGACTCCACACCCTCCCTGGGCAGCCTGTGCCCCTGCTCTGGCACCTGCACAGGAAAAAATTTTTTTCTCATGTTTAGCTGGAACTTCCTGTGTTCCAACTTGTGCCCGTTGCCCCTTGGCCTGTCATTGGGCACTATTGAAAAGAGTCTAGTCCCATCGTCCTGACACCCACCCTTTAGATACTTATATAAGCATTGATGAGATCCCCCCTCAGTCTTCTCTTCTCCAGGCTGAACAAACCCAGGACTCTCAGCCTTTCCTCATAAGGGAGATGCTCCAGCCCCCTGATTGTCTTTGTAGCTCTCTGCTGGACTTGCTCAAGCAGTTCCCTGTCCTTAAACAGGGGGGCCCAGAACTGGACACAGCACTCCAAATGTGGTCTCACTAGGGCAGAGTAGAGGGGGAGGATAATCTCCCTCGATCTGCTGGCGACGCTCCTTTTAATGTGTCCCAGGATACCATTGGCCTTCTTGGCCACAAGGGAACGTTGCTGGCTCATGGTCAGTCTGTTGTCCACCAGCACTCCCAGGTCCTTCTCAACAGAGGCGCTTTCCAGTAGGTCAGCACCCAACATGTACTGGTGCATGGGGTTGTTCCTCCCCAGGTGCAGGACCTGTGCAAATGTTTAGTCAGCTACTAATTTCATAGCTGTAGTTCAACACATCACAGGTTTTGTTATGCTATGCTCCTGAATCAAGGTCTATAAATGCCTCCATATTTACAGCAAGCTTATCAAGTAATCAAGCATTTCCTAGATATTTAAAAAATCCTCAGCTATAAGTACCGTTTATTGGAAAGTTAGAATCACTTATGAAACCCCTATGACATATGGACTTAAAATCTTTTTTATAAGAAGCTCACTTGCAGCCACCACAGTAGTAGAGTCTCTTCGGCTTTTAAATTGCTTGCACAAGAGAGAATTTGTTTGTCAAACTGTATGTCAGCACAGCCAAAATTCTCACAACCTATATTATCAGATCATCAATTGTACTGCCTCTTTCTACAAGCCAGAGTTGTAACATATGTGCACATACCCTGGTTGCTAAAGGCAAACTCAGGTCAGAGAATTTGGCTTTACATTATCAGATGTAGTGAACACTTTGAACAAGTGTATTCTATTAGATGGAATGTAAAACTATTGCAGTCACCATGGTTACATATTCATATTACAATGAGCAACAACAATAGTAAATTAAGCAAAAAGCAGACAACAGGAAAAAGTAGCAGGAACCTTGATAAAATCAAAAGGAAGAGGTAAAATCTTCAAGTTTCCCAAGAAAACTGCTGTGAACTTGTAATTCTTTCTTATTTTGCTATTTTAGTTTTTCTTTGCTAGTATCTAAGGAAGAACTATGTGTAAATAACTAAGCAAGACGCTTAACTTTCCGCATTGTTACCTACAGCAATGAGATTTAAGACTTTAGGGACAGAAACAGGACAAACTTTCACCTTGAGAAGCGTTCCCATCGTTTTCAAATAAAATCTGTAACCTTTTTCAAGCAGCTTGAAACAAAACATTCAATACCAAGCATGTGATGGTGATATTACACAATAGTTACAGCTCATTACAGGGAGCTGCTTTGGAACAAATCAGGCATATATGGTCTATAAACCTTGAAAGGAAACTTGAATATAAAGCCTAGACATGTAAGAAGCACCTTAATGGTAACATGGCATTTGAAATCCAGCACTTACCTACCACTTCTTTTTGAAGGGAAATGCACTTGTTAAGGAAGATCTAGCTATCAACAATAACGTAATAAATCACCCAGTAGCTGCAGGGTAGAAGAAATTCCTCCATGTACACTCTGCCTTTTCTCCTCTTCAAGAGTTTCTAATTACACCTGTGTCTGATAACACCATGCTTTCCCCTACTTGCAGTTATTCATAAGCTATATCTTCACGTCTGGCCAATAATACCGTATTTGAGTAGCACCGTCTGGACAAGGCAAACTCAATTCCAAGCCCAAAGCGTGAGAACTGCAAGACTATTCCTGCTGACTGTTAAAAAATACATCTATGAAAAATACCAGACTAAAACAGTATGGTAACTTCTATTGGTAATCTGTACAAAAAGGTTTGCTCTCAGTCCCTGGCGAAAATAAAATGAAATATTTTGCCCAGTCAATGATTTAACCGCTAGTGGGCAAGATGAAAAAAAAAAAAAGTAACAGCATTCTTTAAGAAACATATAAATACCATTCTGCAAGACATTTATAGAGCATTTCCAGACGTACCCAAAATGGACTTGGAGGAGACCAAGTACAATACTTCTACAGTCACCAGCAGAGTGGGCTGCATCAACAGAAGCTCAGTCAGTAGTCAAGGGATATGACTACTCCCCTTTACTCAGCGCTCATTAGATCGCACCTGGAATACAACGTCCAGTTTTGGGCCCCTTAGTACCAGAAAGAAGTAAAGATACACTTAAGTGAGTCCAACGGAGGGGCACTGAGATGGGGCCAATGACCCGTGAGGAGTGGCTGAAGGAACTGGGCTTGTTTAACCTGGGGAAGAGAGGAAGACCTAAGAGTAGCCTGCTGGTACCTAAGAGAAGCTGCTGACAAGACAGTCAAGCTCTTTGCTGGGGTGCACAGTGGGAAGGCAAGAAAAAGCAGGCATAAATGGAAACAGGAAAAGTTCCAAGTGGATGTAAGGAAAAAGAAAATTCCCTGCACAGGTAATTAAGCATTGGACTGTGTTGTCCAGAAAGGCTATGAAATCTCCGCCATTGCAGATTTTCAAGACTCAACTGGACAAAGGCCTGAACAACCAACTCTGAATTCAGTGCTGAGCTTGCTTTAAGGCTGCAGATGAATTCCTGAGGTCACTCCCCAGCCTCCAGAATCAATGATTCCATACATGTCCACCTAGCTGGGCAGTCTGTCTCCAGCTATCCGTAATACCTGGTATCAATGGAAATTTTATTATAGCATAGCATGTTTGGCATGCGTCTTTCCTGGCCTACCCACTCAGCCTCCAGAAATCAGTAATTTAAGGGCTAGGAGATTAGCAAAGATTTAACACAGGAATATATGGTGTCCCATTTATTCAAAGATGCCACAAATCAAAAAGCATTGTAAAAGTATTTTCAGAAGTTGCTTTTCCTGGGATTAACTAACTTTCTTGATGTTCGTGTGTAAAACTTGTTAAGGTCAGGAAATTACTGAATATTTAAAAGACAAGGAAAAGGTATTTTAGAAAGGATGCTGGGTTTACTGGAAGAAGTCTCCCCAGTTTCCATAACAAACCACTAAATATGTTAGCAAATGCCTGGACATTTAGGGGACTGCCACCATGGGAGCTGTCTACATCTTCTGACCAATGCTGTGCAAAATCCACTGTTTATAAAAGGAAATATAAACAAGAACCAGATTATTCCATGCAAATCTTATATTTATGCAACCAAAGGGTTTAACAAATTACACTCACTTAATGAAATACTTTTCTCTTAAGGAGGAAGAGCTTTTTCCACCAGGATGCTAATCCCTGATGGAAACACAGATGTTCCCTACCAAGCAGGCAGGCAGAGACACACACAAAAGATACATAAGTGTGATTCTCCTTAAGATACACAGGCTGCAAAAACTTTTTTATAGAATGAATAAAGCTTCTATATTATTATTAATATACAACATTCTTAGAAAGAAAAACGATATATTGCTATATTCCATGTACTCCTCCAGGGATGAATGAGCAAAGCTAGAGTCAAGCCTTCCTCACTTCAAAGCAGTCCCATCTACGCACACTGAAGATGTATCAGGAAAAGGACCAAGCAGCCCTAATGCATACAGATGGAACATGCTGTTTACACCCATGAAATTATTTAATTGCCAATGCAAGTAAACAGTGCTAGTTCATGCCACAGACTGTAACACAGCAATGGTCCCAATGGATCAGTCCAAGGAACCATCTAGCATCTCGACACTGACAGTAGGCAAAAGCAGACACACGGACAGTAAGAACAGCATCCCACCAGCGTAGCTTATCTAAACAGGGCCTTTATGAAGGTGCAGCAGTGGCGAGCAAGACAGAAAAGCTGCACTGAGAGTCAAACACATCCTAAAAGTTGCCATCTTGAAGAACCAGAACTACACCACACTCAATCACGAGTTAAATCAGCAAACATGTTTTTCAAAACCGAAAATTTCAGACCCTTTCCTGTGACAGTTTGAAATATGACAGTAATGTGTTACTAAGTAAATTCACAGAGCAGATTTCCACTCTAGAAAGGTTGTTTAAACGGATGAAAACGAACGGTAAAGGGCAGCCTTCTCCGCGAGCCGGCTGCAGCAGGCGCACCTGCCCGACCGCCTCCCTCCCCCTCACACGGGGGCTCAAGGCGGGAAGCGGGTCCTGCTTTGCCCCTTCCCCCCCGCCCCCTACCCCCACCCCACCCCCGGGAGCTGCGGTGAGGGAGGGTGAGCCCTCGGGGTGACGGGCAGTGAAGGGCACGCCGGGCCTGGCGAAGGAGAGGGCCGCCGGGCAGGGGAGGACAGCACCCGGGTCCCGCTCCCACCAACCTAGCACACAGTCCAGGGAGGGGAGCCCACTGGAGAGCAGCAGCTGCCCGTGCCGAACGGAAGGCCGGGTGCCAGCGACAGCGACCAGGCGGCTGCCGGCCCTCCGCTGGAAGCTGGTGGCCCCGCGGCCCCTCGGCGCCCCGCCGGCCACCGCCGCCGCCATCTCGGCTGCCTCTCGGTTGACAGGGGCAAGGGGACGCCGGGAGGAATCAAGCCCCCTCCTCTCCACCAATAGGAGAGTGGCTTCGGGAACTCGCTATCCAATGGGAGACGGTGTTGTTTGTACGTCCCGCGCTAGAGGGGCGGAGGAAGGAGCGGGGCGCCAGGCTGCGAGCTGGCAGGTGAGTGTGGTGGGGCCGGGGCCGGGGCGGAGGGCGCGGGGTGTCGCTCCGGTGGGGGTCCCGGAGCTCCGGGCCAGGGTCGGGGCTGAGGGGGGCCGGCAGTGGGAGGTGGAGGCCGGGTCTCGTCCCGCCCTGGCGCGGGGGTGGCGTGAGGGGACGCGGGTAGCGCCCTGCCGGTGACTCGGCCGCGCCGCGGAGGGGAGGGGAGAACCCGCGAACCCCGCGCGCTCCTCTCGCGGGGCGGGGACGGCCGAGGTGCCGGTAAGGATGGAAGCACCGCGAGTCGAGAAGGGAGCGGCTCGCCTGGCCGGTGCCTCCGGGCTGTCTCCTCAGTCGCCCTGCAGCACCGGCGGCGTCACCCCCCGAAAAAAGCTGTTCTTATGCGCGAGTCTGGGCGTGAACAGGAAGGGCAGAGAGTAAAACGTTCGGGTTTTCTAACGGTGTTTAAGTAACTGTATGTAGCACAGTATATAAGTATGCTTGGAGTCCCTCGCTTGTTTGTAAATAACCGCGGATCTGTAATAAACGTGTGTGATTTAAGACCTCTTCACTTGGAAGCAAGATCTTGCATCAGTGTGATGGCTCTGGACCGTGCCATGAGCCAAGAGCTGTAGAAGAACAAGTTGCTTCATGTGAGAAATGTGTGCTTTCTGTGCTTCATTAGCATTTATTGATGAATCAGTTACTTTTAGGAAGTTACTTTGTGTATTTAGGAAGATTAGCATGTCCTTTATTTCTTATTAGGCATTTGTAGACGGTTGCCTGTGGCCTTGTGCATGGCAGCAAACAACTGCTCTAAACTGAGTGTATGTAAAAATCGGTGAAATATCTGAATTTGATATTTCCTTTTCTGTTCTTGTTTTATACAACAATATTAAAATACCTTTTATCATAATGAAAAATTTTAGTATGCTTGCTTTGTGAATTAACACTTTATGTTATGCTACTCAGTTTAAGAAAAACCTCTATGAGCATTTAGAAGAGTTACTGTCGCAAATATTTGTGTATTTATTTTTAATCTATTGGTGTTTCAGATGCATCAAAAGCTACTTGAAGACATTTGCACATAGCAGGATATACTAATGAGGCTCTAATGTTATAATTTCCCACTCTCCATCTTTAATTTCAATAAATGATTTTTCTTATTGCTATAAACCATGTTTTTTAAACACCTGTGGTTGTTTTTAATTGTTTTTTTGTTTGTTTGTTTCCTCTTTTTTAATTGAGAAAAAATGCTTATATTAAATGTGAACAGCAAGAAAGAGCAACAATACGTTAACAATCCTGAACCTCAAGGTTTTTCCTTCATATCAAATTCAAGCTCAGGAGCATGAAGTTTCAGTATTACATCTTCCTAGCTGGTGAAATTGCATTAATTTTGCTGCAGACTAAGCTTCTTTATATGTTAAACAGTGGACAGTTTAAGATCTTTATCATGAGTATCGAGATGCTGTCTTGATGCCAAACTGAATTTTTGGATAATAAGTATTTAATTTCAAATGTAGATTATTGTCCAGTGGATGTTAGACACATTTGTGATGGGGAGGGGGAGTGTGGGGTGGAAAATCAAAGGACATGTTTAAAAACATGGCAAGAAACAAATATGGCTATTAGATGTCATTTCTGTAGGATCTGACTTATAATTTGTGAATATCTGGAACAGGAAAGACTTAATGAAAGCATAAAGTGTAATTAACAAGGTTTTTGAAAGAGTTCAAGAATTCATCATTGTCAGTGGGATTTTCTGGTGTAAATTCTGTGTAAATCAGTGAGGAGGCTGAAATTTACTGTGAGTTCTCCAGTTTTAAAACAACACATAAGCTCTTCCATTTCTTGCTGTCTTGTCTTTCTGGAGTCCAGATACCTAAATATTTCTGATCACATCCCAGATGTGTGTAACGCTTAAAAATTGCAGTATATCTGTAGAGAACTTTTTTATAGAATGCTTGAAACCCAAAGACTGTATCTTTGATAAGTCACTACTTACCTATCAGAAGAAGAATCAAGTTATACCCTACGTGTACTGTCTCAGTGATTTCTGCGCTGCCCTGCCCCGTTCTAAGCAGTACACTCTTTTTGTTAGTTCAATGAGACAAAGTATTTCTTTGTTTGTTTTTAAGTGAAACATACTAATGTAGGTTGCATTAACTTTACAAAATAGGTGTAAATATACATCTGGACTCTCTCTCTTGTTCATCCATTTCTCATTGGCACTTCTCTGACATGTAGCTTTTATACTTTTTCCCCTACCTCATTTTTCTACAGGGCAATTAAAACTAGAGGCTAAATAATTCTCTTTTTTCTCTTTCATTTTGGAGCCCAGAGTCTGAATTGGGAGTACTTGTGCTGTGCTCCTACCGTTTTGAGAATTTCTTGCAAGTTTACTGGAAATCTCAGCGTCTCCTGAGCTGATCTAATGGGTCAGCATTGCTAAAAGAGGAGGTGATGTTTCCTTTTCCTCCTCTGCTTCCAGTGATTCAGCCCAACAAACACTGGTGCTTGTCAGATCCTTTCTCAAGTTGATTCAGCTCACTAATCTGACTTGGAAGTACCTATCCACTTTCTTAATAGGTTAATTTTGTGTTATATTGCTGAGTTGATGCAATAAGGAAAAGGGCATATACACACAGTGGGGAGGGGGCAACTGAACCTTCCATGTCTTGCTGACTGTGAACTGCTAATTCACCTCGCCCAGTGAACCTCACAGCTATTTCAGAATTCTATGTATTTTCAAATAAAGTGATATTTTTGTTAAAAACTTTGTGAGTTGACATCCTTTGAAATATAGAGAAACTGTCTCTTACATTATAACTTATAACAGAAGAGACCGTTTCAGATATTACAAAAATGTGGAGAAGTAAAAATAGTTTTTCAGTATAAGAACTGAATGTTGAGAAGTATTGCAGTAGTTCTATTTGTGGTCACATTTTGTTGATGGGTACAGTTAAAGTTCTACTGATTTAGAAAGCAGGTGGAAATAAGCTATTTTTAAAAGATTTAATTAAAAAAAACCCACTATTTAATACAATAAAACTTTACAGGTGAGTACGCGCTTATGAAAACACCACTTACAACATCTGACTTTATTTGTCTCAAATGAAATGCAGGTAGAGAAGAAACTAATTTTATGGAATTTTCTTTATTTTTAAGGTAATGGTGTTTCATTTTCAGGAATATTAATAGCCTTTTCACTGTCTTTGAACAATACTAAAGGTTAGCTTATGTTCACCTGTCCACTTTCCAAAAGATGAATTTCCAACCATTGTAAATGATCCCACTAGGGGCTGTCTGACAGAAAGCAAGACCCCAGGAATTGTAATTTTACATAGTAAAGTATAAACCCCCCTCATCCTCAAATACACATTAGTAGTCATACTATTCCTACTCTAGGGATGAAACTGAAATGCAGAGAAACTAAAGAACACAGAGACAATTGCAAGTGTTCAGGAAGTGTCTTAGCAAGTTACTTCTTGTCAGCAGAGCTATGCCAACTGACTGGTCATTGTAAAATGGAGAAGTTTAAACCTTTGTGTCTAGACTGGGATGGCTTAAACTGTAGAATAATCAACTTTTCTTTCTTGGTGCTTGCACTTGCATATTATCATGTAGATGTGTGATCAAGCGTTTGTGTCAATTTTAACTGAAAACCCTAACTCTAGTATGAAGAAATCAAGCTCTCTATTTTCCATTTCTTGTAAACTTGCTGATCCAATTTGACTACTTGCCTATGCCAAATGCAGATTCTAAGATGGATTAAGAGGATTTTGGGTGAGAATTCCCTAAGGAAAAAAAGGAGGGAATACAATGAGCGAGAGAAGAGAGCAGTCAAAACATTTGGGAAAAGGTATGCTTGGAATTTGATCTGCAAGTATGTTTGTCAATTCTCTTCAAAAGCTGTAGCCTGCAGATTTGGTGAATATCCTAGTGTCCCCAAAATAGCAGCACTTCTTAAAGTGTGCTTTAGGTATTTTGTGCTTGATGAGAGGAAACACACCTGCCATGGCCATCATTGCCTCTTTTCTTTGTTTACTGCATGCAGCCTATATGGGCTGCAGATGTAAACTCTCTGGACCTTCACTTAATGCAAGCTGAGGCTGTATTTAAACAGTGTTTCTCAACAAGACAATGTTATTGATGTACATATTTTGTTTTCCTTGATTTTAAATTAATGTTTTTGCTGTGCTTTAATTGTGCCTTACAAGATTCAGTGTATGCACTTGTCCTTCCGTGGCAATGAGCAAAATGCTATCCATTTTAGAATAAAACACATCAGTGCATTTTGTTTCAAAACCACGTCTCTGCCTGATCAGTTTTCAGTAATATTTTTCTGTTGGGTTTATGTATGGGATAGAGAACTAGAAAACTGCATCCTAGTGGCATTTCTAATTCATAATCTTATTAGTGTTTGCTGTTACATCGCCAAGCGGCTTCCCTCATCAGTTCTGGAATGTGATGGTATTAGACTGTACTGATTAAAGTTTTATAGTCAACAAATCAGATTAGCTATTGAGTCACCTGACTAGGTAGGGCTCGCAGTCATGTGACCCAGTGCCCTGCTGAGCTCCCACTGGGAGCTGAAACAAGGTAGTTTGCTTTTGAGATGTTCTTAAGTATCTAACAGCATGGGTCATGGATTATGGCTGCAAAGAAGATGGCTTCATTTTCCTGATCTTTGAACTAGCTAGAATGGGATAAGTTTGAAAGTGCAGGATCTTTGGGCCATGAGCCAACAACTGGAAAGAATGTTTAATCCTGGAAGTTCTGACACCGAAAGACCTGGGCTTTATTTTCAGTATGAAAAAGCTTAAAGACTACTTATTCAATCAGTCCTTGGAAAACGCAAGGATTAGTGGGAGGGTTTAAGACATACCAGTTGTATGATATTATGTAAAACACGATATGATTTTCTTCAGAAAGCTTCTGGATGTTACCTAAATGCATCCCTGTGGGTATACTGAACAGCAGCAATAAAAATTGGAACCTGTGTCAAATTTAAACAGCTCTTTTAAAGTAGAAGGAAATAAATTAGGATGAGTGTTAAACATGAGTTAAAGTGGTATGTGCTGAAGTCAATGGTTTAATAAGTGATAAAGAAATTATGTAATATTTCTGTAATTTCAGATTTTTTAAATGTACAGTATAGTATTACTGAAACTTGCAGAACAGTAATACGGAAAAAGAGTTGTAAGTTGAATGTACTATCTTAAATGTCATACAGATTAGTGGTGTATTTCATAGAGATTATTTTCCTTCTGTTTATCATAAAAAGAGGCATTCTTATTACAGAAATTATTTTTAAAATACATGTAAGATAGGACTAAAAGTAATGGGGAAACACCCCCTCCAGCAACTAGAAAAGGAGTATTATTTGTATTATGGCTTTTGTTATTCTGTAATGTTTTCCACACTGGGTTCCATGTCTGTATAAAGCTTACTTCAGGATTGAAAACTAGAAATTGACAGATTGATTCTAGCCTTTTCAGATGCTTAACATCCAGTGATCTATTTCATATTGAATACAAATGGCTGCCCTCAAAGAATAAAACAGTTTGTCACTTCAGCACGTCAGTAGAACAGATGAAAAGTAAACTTTGTCTTTCAACTGGAAAAATGTAATTTAAATGCTTTGATATTTTGAGTCTTTGTTTTTGTCTTCCAGTTGTATCTGATTGCACATATTTTATTAAATAGACATTTCTAAAGCCAGGTCAATAATGTAGCTAATTTCAGTCTATGGAAAAGAAAGGTTTAATAGCTGTGAGTTTTAAAATGTAATTTATATTAGTGCAGTTTATGCAAAAGTACAAAATAACTTAACTACATGGGCTTTTAGAGCCTAAGAGTCACTGCTTAGCTGTAAAAATGTATGTATCATTGAAATTGACTGATAGTTGCTAAAGCAATTTTCCTCATATGCTGGTTAAGAATTGGCACATTTTAGATTTTAGTGTGTTACATTATGTGCTAAGTTGTTATCATTTTTAGTCTTCAAAGGCATTATTCCAAATAACCAATTCTAAATGTTATTTCTATTATAAATCTACAGTAGCAGCAGGTGCTGGAATACAGGCAATGTTTGCTCCTTACCTACATTGTGGGATTTTATAGAAGGTGCTCTTTTTTCAGATTTAGCTTTTTTCACCATCATGTCTGCAATATTGTGAGACCTGGAGCCTGTGAAATGCTTTGGCAAAGCACTTGAGGCCTCCCCACGGCCAGAAAAGGTTTAACTGATCACCTTCGTAATTCTTTTAAAATTGTGGCTTATTTCTGCCTGCTGAAATATTTTTAAGGAGTTTTCATAACAGAGAATTTTCCCCTCTCTTCTAAGGTTAGCCAAAACCAAACAGTAATGTTTCAACAAGAAGTACTTCTGCAGTAGTTTCTGAATTTAAAAGTAAACACAATCTGGGTCATAAGTCTTCTAGTTGCACAGACCCGCCTGTCTGACTTCCCTTGTTATATAAAGGAAATGTTATTGTTAAATGTTATGCTTACAGGTAACTTCTGACTACTGTGCTGAAGTGTAGAATCTGCATTGCTGACACCGTTTTTCAGATTAGCTTTTAACAGCTGGCTCTGGCATCCGTTGAAGTAATGACAGGCATGCTAGGTGAGATTCAGAAAGGTCCTGCTCTGGGATAGAATGATAAACTGACAGCTGACTAAAAATACATCGCAAAACCTCCATGACAGCAAAGATGGGATTCTTTGCCAATGTGCTTATGCGTGAGGATGTAACTTCTTGGTGAGTCCCATGAACTTGCAGCCTCACCTTTCCAGTGTACTGGCCAATGATGTATTCTGATCACTGTGACTTCCATAGGTATTCCAGACAGGTAGTTTAATGCTAATTTGGTTATTCAGCCACCACCAGTGTGGAGTTAATTTCAGATGGTGTAGTATCCTCTAACAAGCAGTTTCCCCGCCCTTATTGCCCATTCTGTCTTAGATTTCTGAACTACTCAATCTTTGTGTGTCTGATAAAGACATGCAGAAGAGCAGTGGTTGAACTGAAATGCATATCAGTGTGTTACAAGGAGCTAGATGTAGCATTTATACAGAGCTGTGAACGGTGATACAGTTGCTGACCCAGCTCAGGATGACACTAGTTCTGGCTATCCCAAGCAGTCATGTCAGTCGGTAGCTTCACAAAAGCGTACAACCCACAGGTTTTGCTGAGGACAAGATACTGCAGAGTCATGGGAACATTCAGATGTACTCGATGGACTTCCATCTAGCTTCACAGCATCATGACCATCCATAGAGTGGGGGATGAACACGAGCAAGCCATCTAGTAAAACTCACTTTAAATATAAAAAGCCAGACCCTCTACTGGCTACTTAAGAAAACTTATATTGTTCCAAATTTGGAACAATATTGTGATGAAAAAAAAGCAGAAAACACTGAATAACTGGCTTTTCTGTGGCCGAGCTGTATTTTAGCAGGCTTGCATTATTCTTTATCTGAATGAATTCAGCTTCTTCCATCTCCTATACTGAGCCTGCCAGTTCCATGCTAAAACTCCTGTATTTGCTGAAATCCCATTTCAGGAGCATGTATCTAAGAGTGGGGCTACCTAAGCAAGCTGGCTCCCTTGGGCGTCAGTGTTTGGGAATCACCTTTGCGATTCTCAAGTTACTATCTACTCAAGCCAAGCTACTATCTGCTCAGTAATGCATTGAAGTTTGTGTTGACGCGAGATAGCTGTTGCTAGCTTAGATATTAGTGCTGTGACAGTAGCTGGAAAAGTTTGCTTTATTGTTGAAACCTCTTTATTATATGAATTTCAGAAGAATATGAAAGTTTTCATTATCAGAATATAAATGTATCGTAAGAAGGTGCTCGAGTTGCATAGCTGCAACCTTGTTTTTTTTCCCCAGGTACTATTTTGCATAAGAATATGTATTTAAAATGAATAAAATAAATTCATATTTGAAGTTCTAGAGCCTGAAACAGGTTTAGAGAAACTGCAATAACATCAAGGTCATAGAAATAACAATACTGTAAGGTTGTGGTTGCTAGTGTAAATGTGAGCTTCACTAATTGTTTCAAGATCCCATCTTGTTTTTGCATGAGAAGAATGTATATGTGTTATTTCATTGCAATGGGGGACTCGTTCTGGAGGAAGTAATTTATCTGAATCTTTAGACTTAAGACATACATGTACTTGATTGTAACATCTCCTCAGCCTCCATGTTTTCATTATTTCTGTGAATTAGAGCTGTCTCTGTGCCCCTAGCAAAGGAAGGAAGGTAATTGAGCTTCCTTTAAATATATTATTTTGTTTCTGAGAAAGCTGTTGCACACTCCTGGAGCTGCATGTTTCCACCATTTCTCTTTTATCAACTGTGCTTCCATTGGTCCAAGAAGTGTGAAGCAATGTTTGGTCTTGATGTTCTTGTGCTATTGCCAAGCTACAATGTTTTTATAGAATTTTTTACATTTCTGGCATAAAAGACCTAAAATTCATGAACATTAAATTGTAGGAAGGTCATTGGTCTTCTCTGCATGTACATGATATTTGTGAAAGGAGCTGTATGACCAGTCACTGTTTTTTCTTTTAAAAAGGCTGTGTATTATTATGCAAGAAAGGGCAAGCCAAATTAGTAAACTTAGATGAAATAAAATCCGATCACTTACTAAAAACTTAAACAGTTTTTGAGAAAGCAGTTCAGTCAGGGAGACGTGATATTAGTGAAGTTATACAACGATTGTTTCTGTACTGTTTTTCTGTTTTACAAGTACTTGTGTTCTTTGAAATTTGGATTTGGAGTGGTTACCTGTGGTAAAATAAGGCATGTAGGCCCGTCTTGGTAATCCATTTGGTATCAATGATAATGCAGTTTGTAGGGCTGGAGTGTGCTCAGCGTCCTGCAGGTACTCTGCACCTCAGCATATAATCACGTGCTAATTTTGAGAGAGGCACCTCCACTTATTTGATTCCTAAGTAGTCAGTTTTCTCCTTACTATTGTGTCAGCTGTATCTTTTACTTTAAACCATCAAATTAAATAATAGTTTATGCCGGCTTTTTATTTTAGTTCATGCATTTAAAACGTGGAACTCAGATAAAAAGATAGTTTCAGAATAAATTCAGTATATTATTTATGAGTGGAGCAACACATTAGCATTGAGTTCACAATAGATCATATCGCTTTTATTCCATCTTACAAGCTTAGCAGCACAAACAGAATAATCAACATATTATTTGGCTGTCATCTGCTGAACAGAAACCAGAGATCACAAGGAGGTTTTCCCTAGCTGCAGTGATGGCCTTTTTGTTCCAAGCCCCCATCTGGGAGGGCCATGGTGTGTTATCATATGGAACGCGGGGTTTTCTGTAATCTGCTTAGCTGCACTGCAGTTTGAATCTTTATTCCATGTTTGTGTAATTTATAATTTTAATGAGACCATGGCTCTTGTGGGCTTTGAAATATATTAAAAGCTCTTTTGTGCATATGCTTTTGTTCTTGCTTAATAGGCTCAGTGTATTTAAAACTGATGAATTTTTATTCATGGATTTGGATGTCTGGGGATTAACTTAGACTGAATATCATTGCAGTCATCTATTGATGTTTGAAACTTTTTAAAATACTTGTATCTAAGTGAAGAAGAACTTACAGAACTTGTGTTTTATACATAAAAAAGCTCAGAAATAACTAATAAAATTTTATTGAGCAATGAGAAAAAGTACTGATTACAGGTTATTTTTACAGCATAAGCTCACATGAAATACAGTTTGTGCTATGAAAAAATAGGTAGTTGAATCCATGTACATGTGCATATGTAGAACTTCATAACTAAAAAATGATTTGGGAGAGCTGTCAGCATTTTTGTAGAACAATAGCAGTGGCAAACACTTGGTTTGCATTTTTTCTTCTGTTCAGGTAACTTGAAAATGTAAATACTGAGCTCACTTTTGCCTGACTGTATTTCCTTTCTCTTTTTTAATGCACCTTTTAATGCAGAGTTTGCCTATTTCATGAGATGATGGTGCTCATAACTGGGAAGTATTGATGAAGAACACGCAGAAAGAGTCTTTGTTGCTATTGTTATATTTTCTGACAGGGCTAAACCTGGTCTTGTTATTTGCTATTGTATTTTTCAAACGTTTAATAATACCTTTGATTTACTACTTGGATTAAGATCTCGTACTCTGTGATTCCTGTGTTCATAAACCACTATGGAGTATTCTTCAATGATGGCATTCTAATCTGAGACTAACACTGGGTATAAAATTAAGATACCTGTATTTCTTTCTAAACAGTCTTGCTGATGGTGTACATAAATAGGTTACTTTGTTTTATGTGGAGGGTTTTTTTGATTTTTGTTTGTGGGTTTTTGTTGGTTTTGGTTTTTTTTACCAGCAAACAATCCTCTTTGTAATGACAAATATTTTACATAAACAGCCTTTTTATCTGTCCCTGCATAGGGCAATTATTTACCCCTCTTCTATTCACTGCTTTGAGTAGTATTTCCAGAAATACCTGCGTACTTCTAGAAGGTGTGTCAGCACTGGGAAGTCCAGGGGATGTGTGAGCCATGGACAACTTCAGTTTCTGTAGCGTCATAGGCTTTAAGTGCCTAATGTGAAAATTGGAATTGTAACTCTGTCTTAGATAATTAAAATTCATTTTAAATGTTTATATGTCTATGTCTCAAGTGAATTTTTTGAAATTTAAGATAAACATGTATAGCTCCAAATATAGTTATTTGACCCTTGTCACATAGACACGGTGTATTTTTCTCAGTCACCAGGAAAGTTGCTGTGCTGTCTGTCAGACCTTTGCTGTTTTTCCTAACTCTGACATTGTTACAGGAAACTGTTAAGTGAATATTTCAGCATCCCTCAGAGGCTCAAACATGGCATGTACGACCATGCCTTTGCTCAGCTATTTGGATTTCACTGGTCAGCAAAAATGAGTGTATAGGGCTGCAGAGGAAGACAGAAGCCCTGAATGCATCTGACCGTTAATACAGTGTTTTATACAGGGTTGTGGGATTGTCAGGAGTTGCTTCCCGAAGGTAAACAGAACCAGTGAGAACTACTTGAAATCAGTTTTGAAAAATTGCTCATTCTTTTGTAGGTAGTCTCTAGTAGTTTAACACCAGAGGATTGCATTATGTGAATTTGTTTGCAGGATTGAGCTCCTTGTCAGTTTGAGATCAGTAGATGAAGGAGCACTTGTTGGAGACAAACTGTCGGTGCCTGTTAGAGATAATGTGAAAAAATAATCTCTTCTGGAATATCACCATGCTTTTTCAGATTTGCCAGACTGAATCCAGTGTTTTCTCCAGAGAAAACCAACAGCTAGAAATAAAAATCAAGTCCCGCCTGACCCCCTGGAATCCGCAGATTATAATTAGACTATTTCAAACATTTTATATTTATTAAGCTGTGTATCTGATATGGGAAGAATCTTTCCCAAGAAACATATATACCCTTCATTATTCTAGTAGATGTAACATTAATTTCATGCACAAGTTTTAAAAGACCAGTTTTATATAACAGCTCAAACATAAATATGTAATTAGCCTAGTCAGTGTGCAGTTTTTCCCTTTGTTTTGGATTTTTGGATTTTTTTAAAGTAATAATCTCAGAGTAAGTCTTTGGGAAAGAGATGGTGCAAGTTATGGGATTACCTTCTGTGAAGAAAGGTGTGTGGTTAGAAGCAGAGACTGTTAGGAGAGGAGTTTCTGTTAGCTAAGGAAAAACTGAAACAGTATCACTAAATATCCAGTGAAGATTCAGAATTAGGAAGCATCATATAAAGCAAATGTTACTGGGAATTTTTTATTAGAGTGAAACATCTATTTAATATCAAGTCCAATAATTTGCTTAGCTACACTTCCATTGGCTGCAACTTCGATTTTCTTCTGTTTAAATTTTTGACAATGTATGTTAAACTGTCTTACACAATGCCATTGGTTATCTGGAAACGATAAATCTGCTCATTGGTCTCCTAATTTTATTATGGACACAGTTAATTGTAATCCAAGATTACAGCAAACAAGATGTTAATTTCTAGACAACCGATGTACATTTCTCTCAGAGTGTGATTGTTACAGAAGCAAAGAATAGAAAGAGAATACCATTTGTGCTATCCTCACAGGAGCTGTCAATAAAAGATGTAATAGGGGATTTAGGAATCTGGAAATGGCCAACTAATTTATGTGAATCTATTTTATTTCAGCTAGAAAGACCAAGCTCTGTTTCGTCTGCACTGCATATTGCAGAGCACAGGCTGTCTATAGAAAACCAGGCGGCTGCATATGGATAGTCCCTTGATATCATTCACTTGCTGTGTAATCTTATTATGCAAAGTTCTAATCTTCACCTAGAATGAATGCCTCTGGGTCAGAATATAGTCATATCAGGGTTTTTGAGGTCATGTTTTGTGATCCTTAGCTTATTCTTCTAAGTAGGGCTGGGATTTAAAGAGTATTCCCCAGACACTAGCAGAGATAGACGGCAAAACCTGCTGCCTTTTTGGAAGACAAGACCAACATGAGGTCCCTGGTAGGATTAAACTTGATTTGTAGCTGTAGGATTTTTTAACAGATGTATTATTGGACAGGGAATAGGGGGCCACCAGCACAGCGAAATTGGATCACGATTGGCATTCTCAGGGAGTCCGCTGGCTGCTAAAACAGCAGCTGCATGTGGATTTGACTTCTTTCAGGTGAAGCGACTTCCAGTCATTTGGAAAGGATGGGATGAAAAGGAACCTTGGTGATAATTTTGATGTCTGCAAGATTTAGTACCAATGTAATGGGATTATCGGTAACACCTTCACTGCAGAAAAAGCCACCTGGCGCTATAACTGGCAGCAACTGAGAACTAATCCTTTCCCATCTCTTGGATGTCATTCATGAGGCTGAAAGTGATTTCCACCCTGCTAGCTGTGATTAATTTTATAAACAAACAAACAAAAAAAAATCAAATGATGAAGGCATAGGCTATGTAAGGAAGAGGGAACAGAAGATAATAGTAATTACATTTTGCATTTTATTTGCAGCAGGGGATAAACTATACGGTTCTTGCAGAATAAAGTTTGATTATTTTACATGACAAATATGGATCTGTAACCTTTATTAATCAATGTCTATGGTATAAAAACAATGTCTATTTCGGTATAAAATTTTCAACTATATGATAGTAGGTAGTACCTGGAAGTAATTACAACAGGCTTTATGCCATTAGTCTGTGATAAGGATGTTTATACAACAGATCCATTCAGTTTTCAAGGGGTCTGTGACTTAAATAATCTGTTTTATTGTGCTTAATGGTCTTATGCTGTATCTGGTGGAGTTGCCTGCTGCCAGCACTTTGTATTAAAATTAATTGCACGATGTGGAAAAACATTCAGCTTTTTACCTTCTTGTGGTCAACAATATGGCATTGTTTTAAAAATGTACTGATAAATAGTTTTCTGAGGAAACAGAATTATATCTTACTGATGCTTGAGCTACAGTAATTGTAACACAAATATCCTGTGGGGTTTTTTTAATAAACTAGAGTTGGTTTTTTTGACTGGGCTTACTCTTACTGCGACCATTTGCTTATTAACTAGAAGTTGTTACTTAAAACTACACGGAAACTTTCAGGATTGTAGTTATTCTGTGGAATGAACATTAGATGTCTAAAGATGAACCTTAATGTTAAAAACAAAACCCCCAAGTCCTCCGAAGTCACCTTGTTAGGTTCAAACTGTGTATAATCTAGGTACTATATATGTGCCTTATGTAAGAGCTAAGATTTTTTCATCATGATCGTGAACATCGGATAAGCCTGAGCATTTTAAAAAATCCATTGTGCCACATTCACAAACTGGGACTGGTGAAATCCATGTCTCAAGGGTTAAGAATTTATTTTAAGAGAACTGGGAATAAAATTTGAGACCTCTTCACTCATGTTCTGTCCTTGTGGTTAGTTTTACAGAATGACGGCTCTAGCAGTAGGTAGAGCTCACTCTGAACCCTGTGCTTCCTTGAATAATTTATAAATCTATCCCTCCTAATTCAGAGTTACTCAGAGACATCAGAGAGAAATATACGTGTTCAGTGTAACTGTTGGGATGTAAGTGTCATCCAGAGTCCAACAGGAAATCAGTTGCAATCAGTTTGAAACTTACTTTCAGAGACATATAGCAGTTGTTTGTAGCTTCATTTTAGTTATAGCCTGATAGCTGTTGGCATGAGAAGTCTGCATTTTCTCTAATGAGTCTGTCGTTACGATTCCATTTGGTGCAACCAACAGTAGCTACCTACTTTGGTCAATGTCCTGCAATGTTTACACAATTCCTTTTTACCTATGATACCCATGGGTACCTGAATTCTATACTGTCTTAATATATTAATATAACATTTCTGAATAGCATGGATCTGAAATACAAGATGGTTGTGCTGTATTTTTCTGTCTGAGAAGTAATGCGAGGCTGCCTTTCTAGCAGGTGCTGTTAAGAAGTATTGATGATGTACTTCTCGCAAAAGGTAGTTGTGGTCATCAATTCACACTAGTGGTGCAGCTCTGATTGATCTGCTGTCACTCACTCTTATCTTCCTTTTATCACCTGTAACACATTTCTGGGCTCACAGTGTTTCTGGCCCTCAGAGCAAGGAGTTAGTCCACGCTTCTCATAGTGTACTGGGTTGAGAAGAGCGAACTACTTTTCTGGCTTTCCAGAATAAATTCTGCTGAAAGTGCATTTCTCTTACAGTGAAGCTGTTTCAGCTTCTACAGGGTGTCCTGCAGTGCGCTGGGCACTGTATGTGCTAATGGAACAATTCAAGACTTTCCTGTTTTCTGTTGTATTTTGGTTCATTAATATGAAACTCATTAGCTAATATTAAGGATGATGAATCACAGATTGGTTTAAGTGGATTTATTCTGGAGATCTTTTATGTAAAAAAAAAAAAAGCACAAGTACATCTTTTATAGAACAAAGAAATGAGCTTGGCAGAGAACACTTTCCCTCAAGAATGGTCTTTTTTCTTTAAAAAATACTAAATGTGAAGAACAAAATCCACTTCTGACTGTATTCAGGCAAAATTCCCATTAACTTGTAGAGAAAGTTGTGCAAGTAAAGCTATGTACTTTTAAAAGCCTGTATTTAAATAGCAAAACGTCATGAAATATAGAAGGGAAGGTCTTTACTTTTAAGTAGGACATACTGTACAGGCAGCATTTTTCTTTTTAACTTACTGCATTTGCTTAGCAAGCTATATTGACACATCATAGTGAATGAGGGAAATCTTGCTGTGATTTTAATTCATGATAAAGATGATACTGAGTTTAAGGGGGACAGGTTTCTTGTAGAATATAAGACTTGCTTCAGTTACTTCAGTATGTGTGTTTTCCACCCTTAAAGAGAAATCTATAGATTTTTAAAACTCTTAAAAATTGGCGTAAGGAAGCATATTAGTTAGATTAATATTGCAGGAATTGTAGTTAGTTATCAGAATTTGACTTAAATATTTGGGGGAGGGGATCAGAAGATATTTACATAGTCCTTTTATGTGCAACAGAACTTATGTCAGTGTACTGTAGCTGAGAATAGAAAGACCTAATGCCTTATTTTTATATGCAAGTGTTTTGGCAGCGAAAGTCCAGTTAAAGGAAAGCTTTGCAAAACCTCCAGAATTTCTGTCAACAACTGTATTCTTTTTCTAGTCATATTTAGGCAAGCCATTCAGGACTCCATTATTCTTAATTTTGTCTAGTTCTTCAAGCCTATTTTATTTTGTTTTGTTGTCAGGTTGCTTTTAAAGTTTTGGTTTACCCACTTGATTACTCCAGTTTTCTGTGAATATGATTTCAGTTGTGAAATACCTTCAGTTCACTTCAGATGGTTTGATGCTTTTCTGTTTTGCTGTTGAGTGTTCAGTTTTAAATACTAGCGCTTGAAGAAAAACTGATTTTAAGTTGCACTGTCTTCATGTGATTAAAACTACTCTGTTGAGTGTTATACAATATGTAGTCCAGCTGGGAAGTCAAAGCCTGCATTAAAGGTATGATTACAGCTTTCCAGATTCCATTCAGCCAAGCCTAGTGGAGGGGAGGGTGTTCTCATAACTCTTGGAGATATTTAGGCATGTGGCAGGTAAGCCTGGCTGCAGTCTTGAGTAAAAGAAGCCCAGCTGAGTCAGCGGAGAGCACTGACACTGTTCTCTCCCAGTAATTTATCTAGTTTGGCAAAAGGTTTTTTTTGTTTCAGCTCCTACTCAACTGAATCTTACTAATAAGCTGGTGAGAGGCATCAATTGATTGACTGTACACATGCAAGTGTCTGCATAGTGAACTAAAGACTTCTTGATGGCATTTCCGTTTAAACTATATTAATTTCCCCAGATATATCTGATTATTTATTGTTTTTATTAACTGTTCTGTTGTTTTGTTTTTTTTAAATATTGTCTCTCAGTTGTTAGATACAAAAGATAGTTTTGTAAATGTTAGGTTGTTTGTTATCAAATGAATGATATTCTTCTGTTTTACTATAGACTAGAGCCAGCTGAACGACGTAACACTGTACCATGCTTCGCAATGTCCTAGGAAAAACCTTTCGATTTCTTGGGTATACTGTGCAATATGGCTGCATAGCGCATTGTGCCTTTGAGTACCTTGGAGGAATTGTTGTGGTAACTTTTCATTTTCATGCCATTTAAAAGAAAATAAAATTATAATACTGAAATTGTTATATGTGATAATGCAAATAGTTTTGGTTTCTTAATTTTTTAAAAAGCTTTTTCAAAGTGTGTTTAGTAAATGCCTATTTTTTCTGGAGGCAGGTCCAGCCTTTATGAAAGTTATTTCTGCTTCAGGCCTTTGTACTTTTTGCTAACTTACTTGCTTGAGGCATTACTGGAGCAAATGGGAAACTATGATTAAGCATTTTGCAGGGAGTACATTCTTCCAGAAAGACTGCAGTCACTAGTAATGCCATAGGAAATGCTCGTTTCCAACTATGGGCAGATTTCTGGGTGTTTTATGCTGCCTCCCCCTCCTCCCTGTTTGTAAACCTAGCAGAGACTGCTGCTGGACATGGTGGATTTTGGCTGTGAGCTGCTCTTGCAGATTCTGCGATGATTCTATTTTGCAGAGGCTGAAGAAAGGGGTAAGCTGGCAGAGCTTCAAGTGCTGCTCGTAATAATTTCCTGCCGATTAGGTGCTGAAATGAATCCGCAGGGGCTTGAAGCACCTAGACAGTTCAGGTCCAATCCAGAGCGAATATGGAGCTGTAGCAGAGTTAGAGGTGCTCTGGAGGCTGTCCTCACCTTTTAAATGTTTCAGATGTTCCTTGGAGGATCTCACTTTTTCAGTTGTTCTTTACATTACACCTTTTCTAATTTGTTAGCAAATAATTTGAATATTAATGTATTTTAGAGAAAAGTAATTGGAAATAGTAATTTTTTTCATTTATTTTTAATTTGCAGTGTTCTGGACCTTCAATGGAACCAACCATTCAAAATTCTGATATTGTCTTTTCGGAGAACCTTAGCCGCCACTTTTATTGCATTCGAAAGTATGCCTCTTTGTTGAGACCAGATTTTGCATTCCATTTGCCAGAGCTTGTCAATAACCACATTCCATTCGTCCTTTATTTTTCATACATTCTTCTGTTTCTGAATTGTAATTTTTTTATAAATCTCCTCTCATTGTGTCTGATGGAAGCTAAAGTAATCAGCACATACAGCCCATCAAGCAACTCGTCAGAATTTATTTTGGATATAGTCCATGTCACTTTTACAGCTTTGTCCCAAAAAAAGGAAAAATTTCAATTTTTTTTTTCCTAAAACAGTTTTATTATGTGAATGTAACTTTTCCTCTCCAAGCAGGTTTGCCTTTCATGCAAACCAAGCTGTAGGTATTGCTGTGCTCAGATAGGTTGTTAGGAGAGTGACCAAATGGTATAAGTACTGTTTATCAAATGCCATTTTATTACTGTGTTGTAGAGCACAGTAGGCTCAAGGCCCTCGCCCACTTTATTGTGGACTCTTTCACTGTACAATCTAATGTGTATAATCAGGAGGCAAAAGTAATACAAGGTCTTATGAACGCAGATTAGACATTTGAAGTTTCACTGGAAGAATAACACTCAGACAATAACATTGAGGAACACAGAATCTGTTCCGTTCCATATATAGGTAGCAACAGGATCACATTAAAAGGCATTCATTTCATCAGAGCATTGTCAAAATGTAGTCTTAAATGCTTTATAAATTATCTAAATAACAAAGAATCTCTCCAAATGTACTTTAAAAACTGTACAATTACACCCTATGTAAAACCGAAGAAACAAAATTGTAGACAAGAATTTTCAGCAGATGGAAGTATCTTTAATATACATTAATGTTTTTGGAGTATACACATAGATGCATGTGTATTCAGCCAAATAGTGTGTACTTAGAGTTCTTCTGTTTGTTTTTGTTTCTGTTTTTATCTCTCAGAGGAGATATTGTAATTGTGAAAAGCCCAAATGACCCCAAATCAAATATCTGTAAAAGAGTAATTGGCTTGGAAGGGGATAAAGTCTGCACAAGCAACCCTTCAGATTTCCTTAAGAGTCACAGCTATGTAAGTATTAGAGTTTCTTGCTTTGTAAATTAATGATTACTTAAGTGGGCCTGGTAGTCTATAAAGGATTTGCAATATTTGAGTATCACCATAAATCATAAAGTGTGACGGTCATAAATTATTCTTTCTTCTATATGTACAGTAAAATGTTGTAAACTCTGTTTATGGCAAGCTGTCATTCTCAGTGTCTTTTGTCTCTGTAGGAAGTGTAGGCAGATGATATTTTTGCTCTGCCCTTTGCTTTGGTCTTCTTCCCCGGGAGAATACTTGAAAATTCTCTGCATAAAGTGCAGTATAGATGGCAGACTCCAGGGCTTGGTCTTAAAGCAAAATTGTTTCGGTATTTTAAACGCCAAGAAGTGAAAATTTTGTCTCTGCAATAGCTTTCAAAATTATACTTTAGCGTATCTCCGTATTTCAGTGTAAAAATATTTTAATTTTTCTGAGTATGGTTGGAAAAGTAGTAATTTTCCTAACTTGTCTGGAAAGTCAGGTAACAAGATGAAATAAAAAGGAAAAAAATATTCTTAATGCTTACTTGTCCTTGTGCAGACAGACTTACAGAAGTTTGGAAGGATTTGTGACAAAATGTTTTCAGCAACCTCTGTTTTAGGCTCTCATTAGAAAAATAATCAGAAATCATGATTATAGAAAAATGCAGGGTTTTTTCCCCAAAAGCGTGTTTGACCGTTACCTCTGTTCAGTGTTCAGTACCTTGTGGAGCCGTTAGGTTTTTCACAAGTTTTTTGAATCTTAAAGGAAAGATGTTCTACTGCCTTTTCACATCCACTTCATCCTCACAGTGTCTGGCCCATAGCTAAAGTCCCGTGCAGTGAAGCGAGAGGATTCTGTGGAACACTCCTTGCAGCCAGCTACCGTTTATGATGGATAAATCCTTTAAAGAGCTTAGCTGCCATAAGGACAGCCAACTTCACCGGCATGCCTTTAGGTACCATTGCTTCACCTGTATTAAGCAGCTGAAGTGGAGTCTGCCCTTGCGAAAATCAATGGCAAAATTCTTGCCAACATTGCGTCTAGATTCGGTGTCTGGATTTAGTTGAGACCTAGAACCAGACAGCAAGGATACCATCCATACCCTGGTTCTGAGGGGTTGAACTTGTTGTTTCTTCCGCTCCAGTGTGAGGCAAGACATTTCAGGCACCTGCCTCTACTCTGCCCTTCTGATCAAGTGCCAGTACCACCAGAGCTTCTGTTTGCACTTCTGTCTCTTGTGGACAGAAAGAAGGAACTCATTCTCCATTATGTTTTGAAGGGGAAGACAGAGCATTTAGTTTCTCTATAAATTATGTTACTGTTTAACCAAGGAAAAAAACCAAACCAAACAAAAAACCCCAACCCACCTTTCTTACCCATTTGAAGACATTTTCTAGCTCCTATGGGGGTAGTAATTTAGATAAAATATGAATTTCACAGAGCAGAATGACTTGTAATGGAAACCTGAATTCTGTGTACACTGATAGAAGATGCAAACTGGAAACTCTGAGCTGCTTCTTCCTCACTTGTCTGAGTCTTGAAAAGGAAGTTCAGGAAAGATTGGTACTTAACAGGATGTCAGCCATTCTGGAAACCCTGAGGTAATCAAATTAATATCCAACAGAACAATCTCTGACCTAGGTGTAAGATTTCTTGTCTTCAATTTTAATGTAAAATGTAAGGAGAAGAAGAGGGATGCAGAGTCCATTCCCTGTTCTCCTGTGTATGTTTTTCATAAAGGCTAATGTGTGGAAATACAGCAGTGACCTGCAAGCTTTCTTAGTTCTTGCATCATAACTTGTATCTAGGGGGAGAAGTGATCTAAATGGAAATGCTTTTGTTTGCTAGTGCGTATCTGGTTTCCTCCTTTCTTTAGTGGCTCGATAGAACAGATCTTTCCATCTGTTCGGAGTGACTGCCTCTACAGAGGAGTATATTCTCAGCACAGATCTGGACTTTATGCTCATAGCTTACACTAGTTTATTCACTAAGTAAATTGTTCTTGTTGGGGAGGGAAAAAGTGATACATGTCTGTGTTTAGGTAATTCTGTAATCATATTCCTTATTTCAGTGAATCACTGTGCTATGCACTTTTTCTCTTAATTCAAACACAAAATTCTTCAGCCCACAGAGCAGCCGCAGATGTACAGAGAACTGGCTATTTGTTTTGTTGACACTTCCTTCAGAAGAATTACCTGAGTTGGGTTTCTGTAAAAAAAGGTGGCTGAACTGAGGAAAAACCTTGGCTAGGATCCCAAACGGCCTGGGGTGTTTAGCTGCACAATCACAGGCACTCTCTATGTGAGCGAAGCCTAGAAATTGTCATGAGTTGTGTCGTTTAGTTTAGGCTACTAGCTTTTTTTTTTTTTAAATGAGAAATCTCTGAGTGATAGTTGAATGCAGTGACTCTGCTGTGGGTAAGGTCTGAGGATTGATTGTTTTCATTGCAGTGAACAGTTTTCATTGCAGTGAGCAGTTGCTCAGCTTTCCTTGGGTAACTCCTGGTCGGGGGAGTGATAGGGATAGTTAAGTCATGTTTGCAAACTTGTTGCAGCACAGCAAATACGAAGTATCAGGTGCCAGAAATATTACCAGATTAGGTCATTTGAACACCTGCTTCACTCTTTGCCAAGGAATGGTCAGGTATTATGAGTTAGCCAGTTACTGGAGATGGCAGAACAAAGGCAGTCCAATGTACTTAACACAGCTGAGAGTGAAACCACCTCTGTGCAGCTGCTTCTCTTGTCGCCCCAAAAGGAGAATCCCTATAGTCATGTTAGTAGGAGTTGTGCTTGGTCAGCATTGACTGTGTTGATGTTAGTGTTGGCATATTTTACAGATTTTAAATTAGGGATTTTTGTGCTTAGCACTGTCATACATGATTCTTATTCTGAAGTCTAAGAGAATGCTAAAATCAGATCCTGCTTCCAGTCCTATTTCATTTATGAATGTACTTCTTGGGACGGCTTATATATATAGATAGGAGATTGCAGAACTCCATTTATAGTTTGCTCTCTGTAAAATTACACAGATGTGATACTTTATTTTTGCAAAAAACCAAGCAGATACATGTAGATTAAAAAAACCCCAAACAACCGAAACCTACAAACCAATCTTTTAAGCTTTAATAAAAATGAAGAAATACAAAAATCATACGTAAGTTGAATAAGTTGTTCTCAAGAGCTATTTCACTTGAGCAGAAATGCACTACAGCTGTGGCAGTTATGTGAAAGTCCTCATAGTGGTATAAAAATACTTTTGGTGCTATACTTAGCTAAAGTGATACATCATGTGAGAAAAATCATTTTTGTCTGAGTGCACGAAGTGTAAGGCCATACCAAAAAACTGTCTTTGACGGAGTCATTGTTGGATTACAAGCTGACAGAACTAATCCCACATGAAATTTACTGGTATAAATTAGGCACGTGCTTAAACTAAAATTGAACACCTTTACTTTGGACCTTTATGGTACATGATGCTTCATATACTAAAGGTTGGAGCTTATCTGCAGAAATAATAATGAGGGAAATCTTCCTATATACATAACAAGTATAATGAAATTCCTTTTCTGAGTAAGCTGCTATAGTATTACAAATTTAGGAAAACGTAATTTTTCTTTTCATTGCCTTTTAATTGATATTTGGTACGGAATATGAGCTTTAGGCTGGCAGTTTTCCTGGGCTCTTGTTTGGTTTTTTGCTCAATGATGGTGTTTATAGATACAAGCAAGTGTATTTACTGGAATAAACATTTAAGAATGCATGACAAATTTTTACTGTGTCAGAAGCAATGTGTTATGAACCCAAAAGTTAAAAAGGTAAACAACTGATTTTTAGTAATGTGGTATTCAGACCTAGTTTCAATTATTAAAAAATAGCTTTACCAGTTTATTTAACATAAGATCTAAGTAATAGGGAAATTACACAGTAACAGTAAACCCCTGAAATGGTCTTTAAAAAAAAGACACCTGAAATGTTAATTTTCATATTTAGGCTTTTATTTCCTGTTTTTAAAAGTCTTATTACTACAGATCCAGGTTTATAATTCAGATTGAGTATCCTATTGTTATATTTGAATTTGTTTTAATGCCATTTACTTTAGCTTTAATTTCTTTAGTACCATATGTTCTTGTGCTGTGGCTCCTATTTACAAATTCAAAAAGTGAGGGGTAAGTCATCAGATTAAAACAGCTTGTATGTCATAAACCACCAATATGGTGAGCCTTTGTGTCACTTAAATGAAAGTAGTACCTAATAATGTCACTTAATACAGCTAGAGTCTGTAAATAAGGAACTGCCTTTTGCAAGTCATAGTGATAAAAAGCTGAGATACAAATCCATATCTCAGCAACACTCTGCTGGTAATCAATCACAACACACCACTAATGCTGCGAGACTAGCTGATGTGGGGGAAGTATGTTTACCTTGTGCTAAAATGAGGTTCATTGCGGAGATGGCATCTCTTCATCCTGTGGTTACCTCCAGAGCTAATATAATTCCGAAGATAATGCATCTTACTGTGTTTGCAGATCAGAGGGGTGGTCTTACACAGCACTATTAACTCTTAAACAGTCCTTATCACGCAGTAAGAATGTTATGTGGATACTAAGAATAATGTAATGTTAATGTAAACAGCACAACAGCTTGATCACTGGACAGTACTACAGATTTTGGATGCACAAT
The DNA here is from genome assembly GCF_963921805.1 of Phalacrocorax carbo. Classification (NCBI taxonomy): domain Eukaryota; kingdom Metazoa; phylum Chordata; class Aves; order Suliformes; family Phalacrocoracidae; genus Phalacrocorax; species Phalacrocorax carbo. The sequence continues at coordinate 63,419,451 of NC_087517.1, forward strand.
GTAAGACACTGAAAAGTAGTTTAATATTTCAGAATGCTCAATACCATTGGATAGTTTCTTGGAAATATCCCAAATAGCAATTAAAAATAAAGTTCTCAGAACACTAGTTCTTTTTCCTTTGTCCTTAGCATCTTAATAGCTAGTTTGCACCCATGGTTTAGTATTTCAGTAATCTAAATTTTAACATTTCCTGGTCAGGAGAAAGGAAATATCTTACTCTTTTTCTCCTTAGTTCTAAAGTTCTAGAGGCCTGAGGGAAAGTTATGCCTTAATTTTAAGCAGCAGGTATGTTAAATGTCTGGTGGGAGAAGGGAACTGGCTTGGCCTATTTTAGTTTGCAGATTTGTTCGGTTTGCTGATGCCTCTATATGCCAGTACAGAGAGTTCATGACTAGAGCTAATCTTGAACTTTCTGAGAAGGAATTTTAAATCAAAATTCTGATTTGTCAAAACTAAATTATTCAAGGAAAAAGAAACACAAACAATTTTACCAATCTACTTCCCAATATTTCCAGAGTTTCTTCTGCTTTAGTGGATTGATCTGCTGACCTTTGCAGTTTTGTTTTTTTGATATTTCAAGAACATATGAGTGGCGTGACTTGACACAACAGCACTGGTACCGTTCACCATAGCTTATCCTCCTGTCTGTGGGGTCAGAGAGGTAGGTGGCCAGACATAAGCACGCCTGCACCATGGCTCAGGCACAGGACAGCAGCGAGAGGCACAGCTTAAACGCAGCTCCTGAATGAGCTCCCACCGAGGTTTCTTACATCTCTTTCTCAAACAGCTCTTTCTTCCCTGCAGGCTGAACCGGAATGAGAGCTGTGCCATAGCAGCTGGTCTTGAGCACAGGCCAGCTACACCAGGTTGGGGGAGAATACTGCCCAGGCTCTGACACATTGCCCTGGTTCTTCTGTTCAGCCAATTCATTCCTGAAGGAAAACCATAAAGAAATCTTTTTGTTGATTTGAGGGAAAGTTGTTTCAAGATCACTAATTTCTCTCTTCATTCTACTAGGTGCTTTTCCTCTGTTGGAATACAGTCTTGACTGTACTGGTCAGATCAGTTTGAACTGTCAAGATTTTATGATTCCGTTATTCTTCTGCTCCAAGTTCAGTAATAACTTCTAGGAAGCTGCTCAGGATGATGAAACCAACTATTCAAGGACTAACTGATGATTCTGAGCACAAGGTTAGGTTGCCTATATTAGCTTCACATCTAGATGAAGGACCTATTTCATTACTTTTTCTCCTTTATATGTACTAGCTAAGGCCTTCCAGCTGTCTTAAATGATGAGATCATGCAGAGCTGAGGCCTTAGACTGATTAGCAGAGATTCAGGTCACTCCTGATGGAGCTGACAGATGATACTTTTAAGATTCCTTAACCCTGCTCAGAGTATTCATTGGCCATTGTTGCTACCAGGCTTACTAGCTAGATCACTGTGTACAGCTGTGCCCAGGGCATACCAGTGATGGTAATGGGTTTTGTGTTTTAGCCAGTAAGTTCCAGCTGGGGTTTGAACCTGTAGGTTTTTTTGTTCTCAAACCTATTCTTTAGGGTGAATCTGTTACATCGTCTGTTTTCTGGAGAAGAAAGTAACCAAATCCTTCTTACTAATTGCTGTGAGAAAAGTCTATGCAAACTGCTAAGTAATCTTGGCTGGATTTGTAAGCAATATTTTCTTCCAAAATGTAAATCTTCTATGAATCAAGAAAGCTAATAATAGTTTGGACTGATGAATCACAGAAATATTCTCAATTTTTTTTCAGGAGTTCCTCAGTGTAGCTAGGAGATTTGTTTTTGAAAGTTTCAGCCTATGAACATCTATAAAATATAAAAAATTTCAAAGCCGTAGTATATTAAAAAGCTTAGACGACTTTTCACTACTTAAAGTGATTTTTTTTTCAAAAGAGAACCATTGTGTTATGCAAGGAGAGATGCTGTAAAAAGTGTGTGCAAAATCTGCATGTTATTCTTCATGAGAGCAGTATTTGGTCATAGTTTTTATTCTATTAATTTTAAGTTAGTTTTAATTTTAACTGATAATATTTTTAGAAAAGGAGTGACGGCTAATAATTCAAATTCAGGGTTGCAGCTAGAGATTTTAAAATTTGGATATATAGCTTTTCAGGCTGATTCAGATCAGCACATTTAACGATACCCTCTAGATCAGAATATTAAATGAGAATATTTATAGAAGTAAATAACGCATGCAAGTGTTTGAATTATTATTTAACACAGATGGAAACTTTTGCAACAGCCAAAAAGTGATACTGAGAGAAAGGAGATCTTTTCATCATTTGGCTGGTGTAGATACTTCTGATGTGAAAATTCTGTGACCTTCCCCCCAAAGCAGCGAGCGCGTGATCAAACCTTTGAAGTTCCAAGTAAGGGAGCTCAGGAACAGCAGTAGCTATTTGTGCATTACACAAAGTTTGGAAGGAGAAACAATGGTAAAAACTAAACATTCAGATAACCAATGAATGCTTTGTCAGATTACTGTAACAGGTTCCCCAAATTTTTATTGAAGAACAACACTCAACTGGTGTGCTTGCACGACAGAGAAAAATGCCTTACAAATTCAAATCTAGGTTAATATACCTTAGTTTCCTTGTAGTATGAGTTAACATTGCTACCATTGAAGGTTATGTGATTTTAACACTGGTTAATAATTAATTTCAAAACTTAGACAAGTCTTCATATCTTCACTTTTTATAAACTTTCGACTAAAACAACCAATGACTTAATATAGAGAATGGATTCATAATATAAATATTTCATCACAGTGAATTTAGTTGCTGTACAGAAACCTGTTAGTGTTTCACTGTTATCTTTTCTCATAATCATCTGGACCACGGTCATGATGTATTCTTTTTAATCTGTGTATTTAAACCAATGGGCCAAGTACATTATGTCTTATTCCTGAGCTGTTTAAACTGTTGGATAAGTGAAAGGAAAATGCTAAACTGTTTGGAAGTACCTATGAATTTCAGGTAAATTCATTCTTTTGTATTCTTTTAAGATGCATTAAATTCCAGGTAATTCAGCCCTTTAGTGATACTTAGATGATGTTGATTTAAGATGTGCGGCACTGTTAAGGTTCCAGTGTGGTTGCTACCATTTCATAGCTTTTTCCAACACAAAAAAGGAAATGTAAATGCTTATCCTGATTTTGAAAATACGGAGCTGATTAATGTTGCTGGGTTTTATATAGATGGCAACCTTAATATGAACAGCCTTTATGACAACCCTACAGAAATGGTGCCTAGAGCAACTGGATCATTGAAATAGAGTATCTGTTAGGCATTATTCACTCTTGGTTCTGAATTAATACATAACGGATTAAGGAATAGTTACGTGAGACTTTAAGTATAGTGATAAAACAAACTCCCGCATTTCTATGGTGTATATTTTATCCTAACTAGATGCAATTTACTTAAATAAGGCAATTTAACCAGTATTTAGTAAATTTGTCATTTGATATTGTAGATTCTTTCATCATATTTCACTTTAATCAAGAAAGGTAACACCTGTGGTTTATTCACAAAAGCTTCTTTTGTTAAATGAACACCCGCAGGCCATGAAGCAATTACATTTGTTGCTTGTACCAAAGTAGGAGGCACTTAAATAGACCTTAGCAGGGATAGATGAGAATTTGCAGACTTTATTCTTTTGTCCAGCACTGAGATTAGTTCTTATCATAGCTCAAAAAGGAAGCCTCTGAACTGAAAAGAAAAGATGGGAATGGTTTAAAGTTCTTCTTAAGTTTGAAACTTTTATATTGCTAGAGGTGATGTGAATACCTGTGACCCTACGGAAGTTCAAACTTCATCTACTCCCAGCTGATTGTACATGCTGATGTTCTTTGACAAATGCCGACTGCTTGGAATTCCAAAAGGAGAGTTTGCCAGAGATTCATGTTTACAATTCTCCACTTACTTATTTATTAAAAATATCTATTTCTCCACCCCAAAGTCCCACAAAATCACAAAGCAAATAAACCCCCACCAAACAAAAAAAAAAACCAACCACAAAAACCTATTTTCATGTAGTTGAGTTTGGGGGTATTTTTGAGGCAGATAATTTAATCCATTGGTCTTATTTGCAGTGTATGTGTCTTCTAGTATGCCAGTTAGTGCAGCACAGGCATCTCATCTCTTGGTTTTGAAGTTAGTGAGATTACTCAAAGAAAAAAGTTTGGTGTTGCGTAAAAAGACCAAAAGAATGTAATTCTTTGTTGATTCCCCCTGCCTATTTTTGTAAATTAATGTTTTATGCTAGTATGTACGCATCAAATACCTGACCTGGACTTCAGTTTTGCAACTTCAACTACACCACCGAGTAAATGACAACAGTCCTGCAAATTTAGCCAGTTTGTTGCAGTGAAAGATACTTATTTATCTGGGCTGAAACAGAACAAGCTACTGCTACAAGCTCCGTTGTTCGTAATGATAATCTTGCTCTTCTAGTCTGGCTGCTCCTGTCCTAGAGCCCTCAGAGCCTTGGAAGGGAGAAGGGGGAAGAGTCTGATCAGTGTCCTGTATTCTCATGCATATAAGCCGCACCTCAGAGAACCGGTTCTGCCTGAGAACTGCTGTTCCTTGGAAATAAATCCTCAGATAATCTGCACAAAACCAGAGGCACAGGGGTTGCTGAGGCAAAGAGAGTAGTCTGCAGACCATCAGAGGCAGCGTGTTTTGGCATGGACCTGTGCTGCTGTGGAACTGTGGGTTTTGAATGTGACCCACAAGTTACGTGAAAATTCACTTGTTGGGCCTGCGGGACCATCACGTATTATTTCTGGCCTATGTGTAAGGGAGAACCGAAATGCTGCCCAGCCTAGGTTAAATGCTTTTGGCTCTTGTCAGCATTTTTTGTATTTACAATCTTTCTGTGCGTAGTAATGGTAACTGTGATTTCAGCTGTACTTCCTAGATATGACTTATTTTGTCTAAGAGTCCGTGGCCTGTAGATACCAAAATGCAGCATTGGGAATTGTCAAGCAAGTGGATTTCCCATTGCTTTGGGTTTTTTGGCAGGAGCAGCCTATTGGTGTGTAATTAGTATATTCTTACTACAAATACAAGTTTTCAATAGTTTTTTTTTTTAAAGTTAACTTTAATCAACGTGAGTAATCCCACTGGAATCAGTGATCTGGTCTAGAAATACCTTGGTGTGTAAACCCCTGAAGGAATTCTGGCTTTAGCCTTCATTTCAAAGGGGTGTAAACAACTTTTTTTTTTTCAATTAATGATTATGGCCTGTCACTCATATTTGGTTTTACATTTTCATGTAACTCATGTGATTTTTATTGCTTGTCTTAATTCTAGGTTGTAGTGAAATGCCTAGATGATGGACAGGCACCATACAAAGGTATTATACTGTATTATCTCTAGATGAATTCTACATTGTGACAGTCCTCTTAATGACAAATGTAGAGGTATAGGGTCCTGTCATACCTTCCATGGAGAACTGCGTAAGTTGCCATAAGTGGTGAATTTCAGGATATACAAATATAATTTATTGCAATTCCACCTGGAATGCAAACTATGAAAATCTTGTCTCACAAGTAATTATTAGCAGTACTAGAAGGAGTAAGTGATATGCCACAGCTGGCAAAAGCACTTTATTTTTTATGTTTGTGGAGCATGGAAGAAAGATGGGAAGGTCTAGAAGTGTTTGGATATACTTGTGTTATGACTGGGTCCTTATTTCACATAGTAAGAGTTGAGCTTCACATTCTGCCTATGAATCGGGGAAAGTGAGAAAGCATGGGAACCAGTAAAGTAGAAGGGGAGCTGTAGTGTTCTGTGTGTGAAACAGCAGCACATTGCAAGTGAGGCTTTTTCAGAAATGTCAAATGTTAATGTGGGTTTGCTTTTTTCTTTCAATAAAAAAATCTTCCTTTCATAGTAATTCACGCTTCTCCTTTTTGTATGTTTGCTGAGATAGTCTTTCAAAATGGCAGTAGTTTGATGTATGATTTGTAATTCTGGTGGATGCTGGACAGGAGAGTTTGCAGCAGAAAGGTCAGAACGCTGCTTTGCATTGTAACATAAACCTGAAACAAACCCGTGTATGATGTGGATGCAGTGGATGCTTTAGGTGGGTACACTGCGAGTAAGTGAAGATGAATATCCAACTAAATCAACAATTGCTGCTGGACGCTCTAAATAGGCTGTATACCACAGAATCTTTGAGGAGAATCGTTCTCTACTTGAGAATGTACTGACATGCCTATTTTCCTATCAAAAAGATCTGTCCACATGTGATGAGACGTATATTCTACACAGGTCATTTGACTCTGGATGGAATTTTTTTTTAAAATTCATTTATTTGAAATTGACTTCTGGTTGGTTATTTTGTTCGCAAAGCTGTTCAGGTGGGAGGGCCAAAGTCATCTACCTGAAACCAACTGGCCTTCCCAGAGAAAGCTCTTCCGTGCATATGCCAGCAATCTGCTACGCCTACAAAGATGGCAGACAAGTTGAATGTGGAATTCCTGTATGGAAGGACAGGGAGAACAAGAAGGACCTTGGCAGAACTAGCAGATCAAGGCAGCAGATCAAAACAAACAAGGCAGCACTCCTTTATACAGGAGACAGTATCAGTAGATTTCTAAAAGGTGTAGATGTATTGCTGGTCTGCATCTCCACGTAGAGATTCTAAATTGATGAGGCAGGGATGTGTGCCCTCTGATGTGCCTAAAGCACCCATCCTGGATACCAGAGAAATCCAGCAGGGTGCTTGGGAGAAGAGGGACAGGCTGACATATGCTTTCCATGATGAGTATCTATTCTTGCACTGTCAGAGACAAACCAATAGGTTCCCAATCCGTAGCTCATACTTTGCCACAGCTCAACAAAGGGACTCTCAGGTAGCGTGCTATCCTTGGACCCTAGCTGGTAACAGGCAGGCAGGAGCACGACTAAGCAAGAGCCTAAAAGGCTTCTTTAAAGACAAGGTTCCCAATAAGTGTTACCTGGCCAGATACCTGTAAGTACCAACAATTACACTTCATTTTCCTCAAATGTTTATCTGGGGGACCTGATTTCATTCTTAATGGTTTATATCCAGACTTCAGTACCAGGGTGCTATTTTATTTTGTTTAGTCTGTTATCCTTGAATTCTGTATATGCAGACTATTGTATTTATGAGTCCATGTGGCTTATTTCTAAATCATTGATGTTTATACTGCTCAGACTCTGAATTTCATTTTAATCATGGGGGTGTTTTTTAATTTTGTTTCTGTATTTTTTTTCTCTGAATTGTGGGCATAGTAATGTTTCAAGTACAAATTTCATTTTGGAAAAATGTATGTTAAAAGTCCTCGTTAAATATTATCTAGATTGAGAATATGTTGCTACTTTAAGATTTTCAGCCTGGTTTAGAATTTTAGAGCAGAAACAGATTAGAAAAATAATTATGAAGTATTTTATTTGGTAACTTCAAGAGGTTATTTATATCTGAAATGTTTCTAAAAAACCGTATCAAAACAGCGTTGTATACGCCAAGTGAAAATCTTACTTTAAGACTTATAGTGGCAACTTTTTCATATATGAAAGCTTTAGATCTTATTTAGGTAACTAATATGGTTCTGTTGCTATTTCTCATTTTGTCACTGAGTCAGTCAGTGAATCCCATGAATCTGTGGAATGTAATATAGTTAATGCATAATATATATAGGCAATGAAAGGTCTTTGTCATATAGTATAAGGTCACCATCATTAATTTTCAAATTATAAAAAGGGATTTGCTGTTTTGTGATCATCATTATTGCAATATAATGTGTTGTGGATTCTGCCTGCACATAGAATGAACTGTGATCTTAATTAGAACTTTGACAAGCCTACTCTGATAAAATGATGAGATTATTCGTAATTGATGTCACAATCAATTACCAGTTAGTTCATCATGAATCTACTAACAGGTCTAGCCTTGGTGCTGGCCCCAGGATGTTGATGAGTGTGTGGCTGCCCTGTTCATGCTGTTACTGCGACAGGAGGGCAGATTTTCAGTCAACATCCTAATGACCTCTTTTGAAGTCTATTAAATTAATGACCCTGTCACATTGGTCTAACCTCTTACATCTTCATTTTGGATTTTTTGTTGCAAACCATTGTTTTTTGAGCACATGATAGAACAGATACTTCGGAGCACTCCTCCTCATCCCTCCAAATCTGGCACTGTGTCTTACTAGCTTCAATAAAAAATTAGTTCATTATACAGTCATGAAATACAGAACACAAATCAGAAAATCTATTGTATGGCAAGCTATGCTTAATACCATTCTATTCTATTTTCTTATTACACTTCAATCTTGCTTAATCATAGGTGCCTAAAGGACATGTTTGGTTAGAAGGTGATAATCTCAGGAATTCTACAGATTCCAGGTGCTACGGACCTGTTCCTTACGGACTGATAAGAGGACGCATTTGTTTTAAGGTATATATATTTATAGTGTCTGGAAATAGTTGCATTAATACATTTTTAATGCCTACGTATTAGGTATTAAACCTTGCCTCCTTAATTGTCTGGCCAAAGAAAATGTAAAGGAAAGCTTGAACACTCGCTGTAAAAGGATAATTCAACAACGGTGGGATTTTTGAGGGAGCACTCTTTGAGCAGTCACTGCCTCTGAAAACGGAATTATTTTGCAAGCAAATCCAAACGTGATATAAACACAAACTTGCACACATACACCCTACTGCATGGATGTACCTTCCGTCCTTAATTCGATTCTTGCCTCTGCAAAATGGTAGAAAAGGGCAGCTCCATATTTCACTGTTGTTGCCATTTGAGAAGCGTAGTTCCATAGTTCAGAAAACAAAGATGGAGGAAAGGTTGTCTTTCTAGGACTTGCACACATACTTCAGACACGTAGAGGTGCGTTGCTGCTTTTTAAACTAAGTCTGTGAAAACACCTTAACAGTAAGGTCAAAGCTGTGCCACTGTAATTGTCTGCCACATTTTTATTTAAAAAAAAAAAAAGCTTTAATATTGTATTGTATAAACCTTCATGGTTCCTCCTCCTTCTATTTCATCAATTTTACAGCTTTATTTCACACAAAATTACTTTTTCATATTATCTGCATTATTAATTTGCTCATTTACCAAAAAGAAGAAATTAAGACAACTTCCTCTCCATAAAAAGTTTATCTAAGAAACAAAGGAGTATGTACTCTAGACTTATGCAGCAGCTTTTAGAAAACTCGATTTAAAATGGTGCCACTCAGAATAAAAAAAGGTTTTGGAAACAGTTCTCCATATATTGCAGCACACCCACAAAAACATAATTTAGTGCAGCTGCTACTTGCACAGGCAACATTAGATCTTTCCCATTTAACAAAGTTTTATATACTTACAATTTTTATGAACCCAGCTTAGGACTTTTCAAAAAACCTTGCAGCTACTGACCATAATCACTAATTGCTTACTAAACCTCAAACAGCACGTCCCCCTCAGCCCCAACGCCAAGTTTCATCTGACCTCTGTTCTTTCTGGATAGCGTTTGCTTTGAGTTCTTCCCTAGTGTTTGAGTGCTCTGTGTTCCTTCCCCGTATTGCTTGCCTTACCACGTACACCAGAGGAAAAAATGCCAATTCCAAATAGGGCTATTTCTGTGACCTATTAACCACTAAAATACAAATGATGCTAATATGCTGACAGCCTCTTAATAAGAATGTGGTATTAATAATCCAACTGAAAGAAAAATTTCTCCAACAGACATACTAGTATAGAAAAACAGCTGTTTACTACTTCAAGGGGACTGTTAACAAACAATATATGTATTAAGAACCTATGTATGTGAATAGCTGGAATTATTCACAGTAGCCCTCCACAGCAATGAGTTTGTGTCCAGCTTGTACCGCAACAATGAAGATGTTTGAGAGGCTTTAATGAAGTGACTGACAGGACTGAACCCTAAATTTAGCAAACAGTAAACTCTGTAAAATTAATGGAACTTGCACACAGATATTACATACTGAAGAAGTACTTTAGGACTCCAGAATACTGTCTGTTTAAAAAGATAGTATACAGTCACTTGCTACTTAACCGAATTATAACTTAATCAAATTTTACAGCAGTTTTATGGTGGTGCGTAGGGTAGCGATGACTAACATTGTAATGAGATCTAAGTATATGGTGCCTAACAAAAGCAAAAATTAGTTTATTCTTCAAATGAGTGTTTATAGTTTGGATTGTTTATGGTAATTCACATGAGAATGCAGTGATCTTGCTGTTGAACATTACAGTGAAAGGCAGCAGAATACAGCTAGTCCACATGGTGGTAGCTCATTAGTAGACCACTGGCTGAGAAACCTATATATGCTTTTTAATGTAGTCGACTAGAGGTTTGGCTTCTCTTTCATGAAAAATCTTTTACTGCCTTGAGAATGGAAGCTTACATGGCTTTATCTTAAAGTGAATTTTGGAGAAATAGATGTAATTGTACTTTGGAATGCTAAGTTCCACTTTCAGTAAGGGATGCAAAAAAACCCCAAATCTAATTTGGAAGTGATGGATTTCAGCAGAAGCGAGTTGTACCAAGTTTGTTCAAGCAACCTATTCTTGGCAAAACACGTTAATTCTCTCTCTAGCTCATCTATGAAGTTTAGACCTAAGATTCTCTGTCAACATTGGTGCACGAGTTTTTAACCCATAGAGGAATACTGATACTTGATTTTATTTGCCCCGTTTCCTTCCTGCCACTCTGAGATAAGTTCATTCCATAAAAAGGCCACCAAAATCAAAGTAGCTGCAAATTCATTGACAGAACTCATGCTTCGTCCTATCCTAGGTAGGATATCCTCTGCATTCCCTAGACTTAGGCTCCACGTTAAAAATAGACCTGTAGCGTATCTTCAAAAGAGCTAGTTAGCCCCATTTGTCCCCCATCCATCAGATCAATCTATGTATGCCAAACCAAAGAGGGCAAGGGGAAATAGCTGCTAATTGGACTAGCCAGTCTGAACGAACAAGTCACAGTCAACTTCTGTCATAACTTTAAAAGACTTGGGAATTACTACACACAGTGGCATGTCTTTGTTTCCCATAGAAGGCTTGTTCCATCTCCTTTCCAGCCACGAGTATTGTTTTTTTCACATTCCCTCCTGCACACAGACAAGATAAAACATAATTTTCATTTTAACTCTACCACTAGGATTACTGTGATGAATTTGAAACTAAATTGTCAGAACAACATTTAAAACAAATTTGATTGCTTTCACTGAAAGAAAGTCAACTTTTAATAGGTGTGATTTGAGTTGCCTGAAGAAAGATCTGTGCTGTAGTGAACGGCCTAAGAAACTTCCTTCTCTGGGCCTTTCCTCAGATCAGCTTAGATTTGTAATACCGAATATTCCTATTCCCTTCTACTCCCGTTTGCCTTTGAGGCCAAACAAAGCCTTGACACCCAGCCTGCATAGGCCCTCTGGAGAGCCTTGAATTCTGTAGCTTTGCTTCTAACCAAGATCACAAATATCCCCGTTGTTGGTTCGTATCTCTTATGTTTTTGTGTGCAACTTACTTAAAATAGCTCACTGGCAAAGATGCATATAGAGACAAGATGTTACCTCTGTATATCAGCGGATATTCCTCGTACTCTTCCCTAATTGCACATGCCAAAAAAGATGTGTATTTTCTAAGATACTTGCACAAGAGAGCTTCGAGCCTTTTCCAGAGCCCCAGAACCTGAGGTCCTGGGAATGACTCATCCTCTGTCTCCCCAAGGCCCCAGGCACAATCCACCTCATGGCAACTTAGCACAGTGCTGCGTGGGGCCTCACAGAGGTAAGGCTAGGGAGCTTCTAGCAGTGCATGGCCCCGGTCTAGTAGGTTGATGCTATATCCTGCTACTCAGTCTCCCACCCCTAACTGCCACTGCCTCTTCTGTCATTGTCTTTAGTGCTGGGGACAAGTCATGGGGTTCAAAATACTGAACCTTGGCCCTGTGCTTCCTCTTTTAAACTGATAAAATTACTTTTTCACTCCACACAGAAAGCAGCAAAGGCTCCTTCTCTGCTGTGGATGTGCCGTGAACTCAGTTAAAGAGTAAGTGGCTGTTCCTGGAAGATGACTACAAGCCTTCCTTAGGATCAAACATCATACTAACAGATGCTTTGGGAACAAGGCAGTGCATCATCTTTGTCCTTCTAGGTAGCTTCATCTTGAGCAGGGCCTGACAGATTTTTATGGGATTAGAGCCACAGAAGGGCATTCATTGTTCAACATCGTTTCTTTCCCTTCTTCATGCTGATCCTCTTGTGCCATCTTTGAAAGAACATGTAGCGAAGAGACACAAGCAGTCAAGGGAGACAAAGGACAAAGTGTAAAAGAACGTCCTTGATTCCCTATTACTTTTTCTTGCATCCAAGACCAGCCTACATGTAATTAGTGAATGTTCAGAGGAAAGTACTCCTGGGACCATTCAGTAGCATGAACAGCTACATAGAAAAAACTTTCTCTCCAGAAATTAACTTACTGGTGAGCATCATTCTCTGACACTCGTGCTTGTACTTGGTCATGATTTGTGCTCCTCTTTTTTCCACACAGTAATCCTTGGTTGAGAGCCCCTGATGGTGGCAGGCACTCCATCCCTTTATACCTCTTTGCATGGTAGGAGCCTACCTATAAGACTATAGATTTTCTTTTTCCCCCAAGGTTTGGTGTTTGCAGTTCAAATGCCCATCTTGAAAATAGATGTACACTCACAGAACTACTTTCACTGGGCAGTAACGTTTGTGGCATTCTTTATTCTCCTAGATGGATCAAAAAGTACATACTTTGCCTTTTAAGTCACTAAGAGGTTTACAAGCTAGAAAACTTTGAATCAGAAAGATATTTTCTAGGAATGTATTTATTTCCAAGGCTGAAAAAAACCCAAACTAACAACAACAAAAATCATATAGTTTGAGGCTCTCCCATAGCAAAGCATGCTGTGTATAAATTAACGTTGTCTCTGGCCACTATGGAATGATGATTTCTCCTGATATATAGTATTTATTACTCCTTGTAAAGGAAACACACAGGTGAGAAGTTCATATTCCCTGTCAAGCAAAGAGCAAAAAAAATTATGCAGTTTATGAAACAATTACTACAATAACAAATGAAAATACTGAACTTTGAGTTGTGATAAAAATCTCTTGTAACTGTATTTTATTTTACAGATATGGCCTCTGAATGACTTTGGATTTCTACGTGCAAGCCCCAATGGCCATAGATTTCTTGATGATTAGAAGATTTAAGTGACTATTGCCAGATTTCATGGTATTTTCTACTAAAATCAATTGAATTATTTTTGTTTAGAATAAACACAAATATTTCTTGACAAAGATGTCTTTCTGAGATTATGTCTAACTTGAAAGTGGGAATGATATACTGCTGTCATCAGAAAAAATGATATGCCTCTTACTGTTTCCTCCAGCTATTCACAGTAAGTGCTTGGATTTATTAGAAAGCTTTGGTTTTTTGCTACAAGCCAAGGTTAGCATCGACTGTTAACAAGGGATGAAAAAGGTGCAACTCCTTATCCTATTGTCACACATCCAGAGCCACACACAGGCTATGTGTACATTAGCAAGTCGTGTGGGACTGGAACTGAAAACAGTAACAGTGGGGTTCTGGATCTGCTAGTCACTGCCGTGTGTTTTATAGGGCTTTCCTTACACTGGCTCTAGCTCAGCCCAGTGGACTGCATGCCCAGCAGGGCCCAGAGCACACACCTTCTGGGATTTCCTCTACGGAATGAAGACTGTGTTTCTTCAGATGACAGAGAGAGTCGGTTCAAAAGTATGCTCCTGCTCCAAGCCAAAAAGGTAATGTAGACAGTGTTAGAGCCCAGTGCACAGGCACAGGACCTGCTACCAGCCTCTTAGATCTGCAAGTCTCTGCTACCTCCATCCGAGGCTCAAGGCCTCGTGAGGATTTAATGAAGTTAAATATTTAGCATAGAAATAGAAAATGTTCCTGTTTCGCTGTAATGCACCTTTTTCTTAATTATCTTCAAAGCATTCTCAAATTTATGCCTCCTGATTAAATTTAGTCATCTGAGCTGTTAAAAGGATTTAACCTAAGAGGTAGGGCCTAAGGTATAGCTGATATCGACTGAAATTGAAAGAAGCTACTCTGTTGTTTGCTGGGAAAGAAATGTCATTTAGATCATGAGATACATTCCAGTTGTACAGAACTTAGTGTTCTGTTCCGGAGGTTTTTAATAACTAGCTCTTCAGCTGTGGAAGGAGAAAACCCAAGCCTCATGTCTGCTGAGGTCTGTTAGCAAATGGGCTCGTTTCCATTCTTAAGCCTGACTGAACTCATTCTCATAGTGCCCCCCTTTTCTTGAACATACGTTTCTTCGCAGATGCTGTCCCTTGTTTGTCCAGTCTTTGTAGATGTTTGTAACTTAACGTGCTTCATTGAAACAACTACTGAAGGATCTCAATAACAAGTGAACATGTATCACAACAAACCAAAGATACGTCTTTGGTTTCACTCTTGGAGACAGTGTAATTCCCACCACATCGGCATGAGAAAGTGTAACATTGTTCATCTGCCAAAAAAGAAAACACAAAAAGCCTTTAGTGTTTGAGAAGAATCAAGAATTTATTTTGGATTTTCTTCACAAAGCTGCTCTTAATGACAAAACATACTTTGTGTGTGACCCTCCCACTCCTGGAATGTGACTATCAGTATCTGTGCTACCATCTGTTACTCAAAAAGTAACTATACTCTTAAAATGTGTTTCAGTGACTGTGAGAAATTCTTATGCTGAACAGCCATGGTCAGTGTGGTCTCTTTAAAAGAGCAAATAACAAAAAGGTGCACATCAGTGAAACAGACATATGTTAAAAGGACTACATCACTGCATATTTCTGAATGAGAACTTGATGCTGACAAAGTACCAAGATCTTTTGAAAGCAGTTAAGAACAAACTAAGGGAGTGTTAATTATACATATGACAGATCAATGATGCTTCCAAAACAGACCGCTACCCCAGGAAACAAACATAAAACAGAAGAAAGGCAGGTAGATAGGATTGTCCCCCTACAGCTTAAAAAAACCCAACCAACCAAACCAGCAGTAAAAGCAAAAACAAAAAAATGAAAAAAGCAAAACACACCCAAAAAATCAGCCGTTCATCCAAAAAGCAAGTAAATGATAACAGCTAGAGTAATATAAAGGAGAGGAGTAACACACTGTCAGATGAAAAAAAAGGTATCTGTATGAAAACACTTGCACTTTACCATCACAGAAAGAGCAAGAAGATGCAGGAGACATTTGGGAAGAATCTGGAAATCTAAATACTCAGTTATAGTACAAGAGGATTGCTGGGTGAAGAGTGGTACTGCAAGCAAAGATGGAGGGGAAGAGATGAAGGAATGCAAAATAACTTGCTGTGATATTTAAGTTCCAATTCAGGTAATCACAGAACACGGAATAACTAGATCTGAGAAAAATATTTTTAAAAAGTAGAATTTACAATATGACAAAATAATGGTATAAGATGCAGAAAAAATAGGAAACATTTGCAGTGATAAAGAAAGGCACTTGGAACAAGTAGTAAGGCCCTTACCTTCATTCCAGGACATATCCTCAAGATAAATTTGTGCATGTAGTGGCCATTCTTTTGTCAGATTATCTTCTATAAAGAAAACATGACATGTTCAGCCCTCATAACCTACAGGTCCTTATTTCTTCCTGATAAATGAATAGTCTTATATACCTAGCAGTCAATCTGGTTGCTACTAGAGAGCCATAACTATACCATGTCATCAGTTAAAAATGCAATTCTCTAAAATTTTAGTTCCCATATCTCTGCATAAACTGGAAAACACCCACCGTTACTTCTCCTGGCTACAGGAGATGATATATTACTGAAATTAAGACAGTACTGAAATCAGTACTTTTGTACATCCCAAACAATTATGTGAAATTAGGGGCAAACTTTTGTTTTGGTATAAATACCTTTTAAAAGCCTGGCTGTAACTACAATTCCACAAGCTGAAATTGTGAACATCTGCTTACCTGTACTTCTCACAAAATCACGGAATGGTTGAGGTCAGAAGAGACCTCTCAAGATCACCTAATCCAACCCTCCTGCACAAGCAGGGTCAGCTAGAACAGGCTGCCCAGGACCACATCCAGTCAGATTTTAAATATCTCCACAGATGGTGACTCCACAATCTCTCAGGGAACCCATTCTCCTTTAGAAAAGAGAAGCCAAATAAACCGCCCCAATAAGCACCAGGTAGATGTTAGGGTTGCGTGTGAGAACACCAAGGTTCCTGCAAAAAGATATTCCCAACAACAGATAGTGAAACCACTTCAGGGAAGACTAGTCCAAGTGTTACAACAAAGAATCCCTCAGCACAGAAAGAACATCAGTTTTAGCCTGCACCCATGAGATCTGTTGCTATTTGATCCCCTAGATTCTTCCAACACTGAGCACAGCACGAAATGAAGAGTACAATACAACTGAAATTATCAAACGCAAACTGTGCAATACAAGTGCAAATTGGTTTTTGCAATTTATCAGCACACTCATACTTGATGTACAAAGCTCACACCAGTTCCTTGACAATATCAGATTTTGTCAACAAAGTTACAAGTGAAGCCATTAAAGTAATATTAAAAAAAACGGGCATAAACCCCTTACAGCTTAACTACACAAAACCTCCCAGCTGCTGCCTGACACCTGGAAGGTCCAACTCCCCAAATGCTGTATTTTAAAGAACAGAAACGCCTGAGAGCTGATCTTTAGCACATACACAGAAATGCCTCCAATTTGGCAAGACTCAGGAGCTTAGTGCTTATTTAAGGTTTAAATCGGGCTGTTATTGAGAAAGTAGGTGTTCCTTTTCTTGGATCAGATAGTGGAGTATTTCCTTCTTTTACCACCAAACATCATAATCCGACATCAACAAGGAGAAGTGTAAAGTCATGCACCTGGGAAAACGTAATCCAGTAGTGCAGCACAGCCTGGGATCCACCTGGCTGGAGAGCAGCTCTGTGGAAAGGGACCTGGGGGTCCTGGTTACAGAAGCTCAACATGAGCGAACAGTGGCTGCTGCGGCCAAGAAGGCCAACAGGGTGCTGGGCTGCATCAAAAAGGGCATCGCCAGCAGAGATAAAGAAGTCATTATCCCACCCTACTCAGCGCTTGTCAGGCCACACCTGGAGCACTGTGTACAGTTCTGGTCCCCGCTATACAAAAAGGATGTGGACAGGCTGGAAGGGGTCCAGAGAAGGGCCACCAAGATGATCAAAGGACTGGGAAGCTGCCATATGAGGACAGGCTGGGAGAGCTGGGTTTGTTCAGCCTTGAGAAAAGGAGGCTCAGGGGGGATCTCATCACCATGTACCAGTACTTAAGGGGCAGCTACAAAGAAGATGGAGACTCCCTTTTTACACGGAGTCCCATGGAGAGGACAAGGGGGAATGGACACAAGTTGCTCTTGGGGAGATTCCGATTGGACACGAGGGGGAAATTTTTCACAGTGAGGACAGTCACCATTGGAATGATCTCCCCAGGGAAGCGGTTGACTCGGCCACATTGGACACTTCCAAGATTCAGCTGGACAGGGTGCTGGGCCATCTTGTCTAGGCTGTGCTCTTCCTAGAGAGGTTGGACTAGATGATCCCTGAGGTCCCTTCCAACCTGGGATTCTGTGATCTGATTGCAACCACCTCACTCCTCAAAAGCTGGTATCAGATTCTGAACAGTGAAGCAGTGACTCAGAACAGACATACATCAATATTCTGTTAGTTGATTTCATCCATTAACTATGTAAAACAAGCTATTCACAAGTAAGATTCCTAACACAACAAAGCAGTGTAAGTTGCTGCAAAGAAGTTTAAGGCTACTGTGACAGTATAAGATTAGCAATAGCTAATCACAGCTTTCTCTATAGTTAATTATCTAAATTAACTTTAAAATCTAAGCAAATTTTTTTTAAATTTGTGGTTTTGTTTCCCTTCCATAGCTGTCAGTTTTAAAAGTGTAGTATCATCGGTAGAAGTATTAATGTAATGTAGTGAAGCCTACCCTTTGCATTTTAACTATCCTCATGTATAAGGTGGGGGGGAAGAGTCAATACTTACATTCTGAGTTTTTAAATTGGACATTTAAAGCTAGTTAAAAAAACCCAAGAACCTCTAAGTATTAAGTGTTTATTTTGCAGCTAAGTGACTATTCTAATTTTAACAGAAATGTACATTATAGATCCTTGAGGATAAGCCTCATCTAAATTAGTTTTAATGAAGGAGTTTAAAACAAATCAGACACATTCAAAATAATGACAGAATCAATACAGCCTCTTTGATGTTACCTTTGCTGAACATCTATTCTGTAATGAAAAGGTCAGAATTAAAAGAAAATTAACCCACTCAGTCCTGATACTTTACTGCTGTCAAAGAAAGGGTAAAAAAATCAGCAGGAGTGTAAAGATGAATGAAAACTGGAAGATATACCTATCGATCAGGCGTTCTCATTGTTGTGCATGCTCTCAATTACAATAAACAAGAGCTATGTGTAGCATTTTAGTTATCCAGAATAACAATATTGTTCTTAACACCTGATCGGAACATTAGTTAACTGCATGAAATGTCCAAAATAAAGTAAACGGTCAGGTGGTCTTAACACCTGCCAAATAACTCCACGTTACTTGGAGTCACTCTGGTACAGCCGCCTGGCTACAACACATGAGAACGGGATATTCAGGTGAATATCCTGAAAACACCCACAAAACCAGCCAGAGGCCTCTCCTCCAGCAGGCCTTGTGCGAAGTAAAGACTCCTCCTCCTCTTTTTTTAAGGAAAAAGTGAAATTAAAAAAGGCAGAGATCAAAAAGAAGTCTGTCTACCTACCTACCTTCAGGTTCTTCTCTCCACTGTAGTGGAAGAAGACAGTACTGCAACAGTGAGAACAGTGTGAAAAAGGCAGGTGCTTCCTATTTCACCTGGGGTTTTTTTTTAATACTTGGAAGAAACATTCACAAAGAAAAATGGTCTCTTAGGCTGTACAAAGAACAGATTTTCCTAAG
This sequence comes from Phalacrocorax carbo, assembly GCF_963921805.1. Classification (NCBI taxonomy): domain Eukaryota; kingdom Metazoa; phylum Chordata; class Aves; order Suliformes; family Phalacrocoracidae; genus Phalacrocorax; species Phalacrocorax carbo. The sequence continues at coordinate 63,438,496 of NC_087517.1, forward strand.
CTTCATTTACAGGTAGCAAAAAATTGAGTTAAAAAAGAAACGAGGCTTTCCTATTTGGAATTCATGAAGCAGTATTTTACTTAGAACAAGTTTTATAGGATTGGAAGTGGAGGTCTGGGTCACGTCTTGCTGATAGGAAATACAAATTGTAAAGGGCAGATGGACCATCTACCACCACGAAGAGAACTGGTGAGATGCAAATTCATGAGGTTAGCATACCTCCCGATGTAAAGTTACTCGTGTAGTAATGAAGGCAGCAGCTAAGGAAAAGCCTACCCTCTCTTCTATTCCCAACATAGTACAATATGAAGCCCAGGAAACAGAATTTCAACCAAGGTTTTCCAATTCATTACTGCAATTGTTATTTAAAGAAAAAAAAGAAAAATCAACAGGCAAAATTAATCACTCATAAAATTCCCTGCCTGAACAGAGACTGTTACTCCTAGTCTGATGCTCAAGTCTTACTTTCCAGAGTTGAAGAAAGCTTTTTTTATTTTCTAGTTCTCCTGTTAAACACACTACCCAATCTAATATACCTTAAGCAGCAGAAACCTATTTAGCCACTTAAAAACAGAGGGACAAGCCCAGTATGAGTTTGGGGAGCTTACAAGCAGAACTACGAACCTAATGGTTCTCATCAAGTGTGTTGCTGACCCTTTCTTGTGCTCTTCCTTATTTCATCTCCATCATTATTCTTACAGCCATGACTCTCTTGTTAGTAGAGAGTTAACTTCAGAGTCAGTACTCTGAAGTAAACCAGCATCTGATTTTCACTCCCTTGCCGGAGAAGGTTATCGAAGACTGGTATTGTTACCCGTACCCAATTCCACGATAGCCTCACGTGTGATGCCTGCTCAGGCTGCAGAGCTGTGTACTTCCTGAACATACAGGGAAATTGTGAACACCTGATCACCTACCATAACTCAAGAAACAAATCTTAATTCACAAGAAGTACAGCCCGCCTGGCTTTGCCATCTATTGGATTTGTCTGACAACAAGAGGTGAAAGGATTCTGCAGCTCCATTGTCTCAACTGCAGGATCTAAGAAAACACTGGCAGGCTCATCAGAGAGGTTTATGAGCCTGCAATTCAAAGAGATTAAAAGGAAAAAAATCTACTGAGATTCTTTCAGGCTACAGAACAACATTAAATAACTATTAGCAGCTTGGTTCAGTAAAGCTTTACTAGAGCCCTTGCTGGGTCATTCAGAAATTGTAAAAGAGGAAAGGTATTTAAGTTTCACTTGAGGATACAATAAATATTTCTTGGGCTATTTAAGGCTGAGTTTTAGGGAAAGGGCTGCAAGCAGTAAATGGAAATTTGACCCTTTTAACAGTTTATGGTAATAGTAAAAATAGTCATAACACTTAACAGATTTTTCTAGCTCTTTATCAGTCATATATTCTTAGGATTTAAAAAAAAAACAATTTAGAAATTTCAAGAGATGTACTGTCAAGCAAATGCTGTTCATAGTACCTACTAAGTATCAAAATCACAGTACTCAAAACCTGGATATTTTCAGAAGTTAACTTTTTTCTAATAGGCTATTTAGTTTTTAAACAATTACTTAAGTTTAACTCTCTTGCATTAATTTAAAATAACCGTGCTTACTTTAATTTGAAATTATAAAGTCATAGGTAACAAGTTTTCATAAAACTTGTTAAAAAAAAACACACAAAAAAATACCGCATCACTTGTACCCAAAGCGGATCAGAGTTGGCTCCAAAAAGCTGCGGTAAAAGGCTTGTGTTCCAGCACTCGCTGAGGATCTACAGCCATAAAATCCGTGGCCAGAAAAGGAACATGCAGTTATGGCACTTAAAGACTACGACCCGGCACACTGAAAAGCCCAAGTTAACGGCCATGTTAAAAGCTTTATTTTTGTCTAAAAGGTTTTTTTTAAAGAAGGAATTTTCTTAACAAGGAACAACTAAAATGTGCTGCATTAATTTTTTTTTCCCTTTCTCATAATAAGGTCATCAAGGCGTTCCACTGCCACTTCTGCTATTACAAGCATTTTTGTAGGCTTTTGTCTTGCTTCTCCTGCTTATTCTTGTAGTAGATTTGTAAGATTATTCTTCTGGCATCCTATTTACCAAATTACGTTAAGATGCCTTGGTATCTAATACAGAATCATCCCTTTATGGCTAGAACAGGAGAAGATGCTGGATTAACGGGAAAGTGACCATCTCCAAAACAGTCTTTTCAGTACTAGGAGAGGAAGGGGGAAGGAGTAGGGGTCATTTTCCTAATTTATGACCACACCTGTATGACTCCCTTTCTAAACCTGAAGTAGAAACTTAACTGAGAGTGAGGACACATCCTCAAAGATTTTGCACATTTTAAAGAGATTGGTGTTGTCAGTGGAAGCTGAATTAGCAACCAGATATTTTAAAGTGAGCTATTTTAAGCTACAGAAAGATTTTTGTTGTGCCCCGCTGCCTAAAGGGAAGGTCCAGAGAGGATGGAACCAGCGCTGTACTCAGAGACAAATGGCGCAAGCTGGGGCACTTGCAATTCCAGTTAGGACCTGTATTCCTTCTAATAAATGAAGCAAAACCCAAAAGGGTAATGATACTGGAATATGTATTCATGTATGAAAATTGCATCTGTAACATTTTTCTAAAAATTTAAACTTTGAAAATCAAAAGGAGGTATGTGCTGAGATGTGGAAGCTCCTACAGGTGGTTACACCCCTACCCTATAAACACTTCTGCTTTATGACACCGGTGTCCATCATCACATAAAAACATGTTGTCCTGGACAGAACCTCACTGGAGCCACACATGGGAAAAACCTTAGACTCTTAAATTTCTCTACTCTCTGCCCCAAAAACATATACAAAGCAACTGGTTTTAGTGTCAATCCTATTATTAGCTTTGAATTATTTGCTACATTAAGTGTCAGAAATTAATCAAAGTCACCAGTTCGATTTAATTTTTAACTATGACCTTTCTATTAATCACTCTATTACTAATTAAAATATGAAATGAATTATCTTAATTATGTGATCGTTTAGGTACACAATTCCTTTGTATTTAAGTCAACAAAAGTTCACAAAAGTTGCAGGGCTGCTACTCAAAGGGACCTTGATAGGATATAGAAGTGGGCTGACAGGGACATCAAAGGTTTCAGCAAGGATTAAGTCCTGCTTTTGGGATGGAATAACCCAATACACCAGTACAGGCTGGGAGACAACTGACTGGAAAGCAGTTTTCCAGGACAGGCCCTGAGGTCCTGGTGGACAACAGGTTCAACACGAGTCAGCAGGCGCTCTTGCGGCAACAGCTGACCCCATACGGGGCTGTATGAGCAAGAGCGTAGCCGGCAGGTCAAGGAAGTGATCCTTTTCCTCTCTACTCAGCACTTAACGAGATTGCACCTGAAGTCCCGTGCCCAGTTTTGGTCTCCCCTATACAAAGGGCTGACATACAGGAGCAAGGCCAGTGGCCTGTCAGCACAGTCAGGGGTTGGGGGACACGTCATGCAAGGAGAGGCCCAAAGAACGCAGGCATCTCACCGTCTACAGCTACCTAACAGGAGGGTGTAGGGATGACCTCTCAGCGATGCACGGTGGAAGGATGAGAATTGAAAGGCACAAGTTGCAAAAAGTCCTTGTATCCAACTTGATAGAAGCAAAACATGGTTTGGTTGGTCTGGGGTTTTTTTGGGTGTTTTGTGTTTGTTTGTTTTCATTTTTCTACTATGAGGGTGTTCAAACACTGGAACAGGCTGCCCAGAGCAGCTCTGGAATCTCCATCCTTGGAGATATTAAAAACCAGGCTAGAGAAGGTCTGAGCAACTGACCAATGTGGACTTCCTCTGTAAGTAAGAGTAAGAGATTGATCTAGATGACCTATGAAGGTCCCTTCCAACCTATGTGATTTCTGGTTCTGTGAAAAGTTTTTTTATTCTTTCTTTCACATTGTGACACAGAAGCATAAACTTTCAGGGTTCAGATGACTTCTAATATGAAACCCATAAATGGTTTTTCCAAGCTAAACTCACTGAAAAACTTTTGCTAACCATTACTGTCAAACTTGATTTTAACAGCGTATTCATCTTTTCTAAACGGGATACCGAACAAAGAATGGAAAAATCTCTAAGAAGAAAATCTGTTGAAGAAAAAAAAAGTCCATTCTTGATAGGTAAATTGTTATGCGGCTTTTTTTCCATCTGCCAAATTTTTCACAGGAAGTGGAAGCAAAAGATCCACCATTACAAAAGGGTAATTCCTTTATGGTATTAAAGATATATCAAAACAATGAATTGGAAAAATTTTCACAAGACACAGAAAAAGGCAGTTCTTGTGAGATTTCCAGACCAGAGAGGCTTGGGTAAGTGTTTGACCAAAACCTCTAAATGGTTTGAGATTTGTCCTTTCCTCTTTAATACCATGGCCTGAAGGCACAAAAAATTAGATGATGATCATTTTGATACCTGCAGAGAAAAGCAGTAGTAATATATGAAAGCACATTCACTTGTGATTCTCAACGATTCAATCAACAACCCCCAATTAAAAACCATAGACACCCCCCCCAAATTTCAGCTTCTTAGTACTGAATTAAGTAATTAAGTAAATTAAGATTTAGTCAGTATAAAACAAGAAGGTACCACAAATAAACTATCTGTGAAATGGGAAAAAGACTACAGGACTTCCTGCTGACTGGCAGCCACACGCGCGCACGCTGGCTTTGCAGTCTTACTAACTTGTTGTATTATCTCTCTCATCGCTATTCCCCTTAGCTGCTGACTCAATTCCTTTCTTTCTCTGAGCTTTTACAGCAATGTCTACGAATTTGTCTAGAATCATGACTTCAGAAGCAACTTGACAGGCATTCAAAGAACTAGAACTTATTTCACCATCATTTAGCTGCCATGGAACATGCTGCAAAGAATGCAGCAACACTGCACATGTATGTTACATGTGGTTTAGTCTGAAACTCTGGGTCCTCTGTGAATGGCACCCTCTATATTAAAATACATCTATCCCATTATCGTACCGTCACCAAATACCTGCGTAAATAAATGCATGCTTTGTTTTCTTTATTTACCAAGTCATTTTACAGAATCTTGAGGCAGCTTTTAGAAGAACTCATCTGGACGCAAAAAAAATCTCAGGAAATACAGATAACCTTTAAAATACCATCAGATAAATTTTGTCAAAACTAATTTATAGCAACGTCCTTCAATTCTGTGGGAAAACAAAGTAGCTTATTAAATCCTGATGTAGCTCTCTATTTCAGTGGATTAACCTGACCCAAGCAAAATGGAACTTCATGGTCTGCTTTTAAGCTGTAGGTAAAACTCACTAGATACACAAAAGACTTCCAACAGCCTCTAATATTTATTTTTCCTGCGCATGTACAATTTGCGATAATGGAAGACGCAGCCGATACTACAATGCTAAGAGCACAGTAGGATGGGAGCACTGGGTAGCAGAAATTCCTGTTCTGGCATCACGTTCAGGCATTTAAAAAACTAAGTTTGAGATGAACATCTATTGAAGTTTGATCCTAATACTGTTTACATAACAAATCAGCGCAAGATCGATTTTTTCCCCATTCTTTCAAAATATTTATTCAACAATTCTGTTTTTACCCCTCCACCCTCTTTTTCAAAAACCCACACAAAGTCTGAAATACAAGATTATTTAACTAGAGAATTCATACTGGGTATATACAATTATATATCACTCTTTTTATCCTGCAGTGATGCATATCTGCCAGAATGACTAAGCCTTTGTCTCTCGAAGTTCTGGTATCCGCAGCGGCAGGGGAGTTAAAAATCAGCACAAGAGAGAAAGGTCTGATGGTGTGCCAATGTACAATGGAAGAGAATTCAATAACAAGCTGCAGAGACAGTGGGCTTTTATCAGACACATTCAAAAGTGGTGGTGGCTACACGTCAATGCTGGACCAGAGTGTGTTACTGCAGAGTGCGACTGAGTGTTTTCCCCACAGGCAATACACTATTATTGACTCCCCCCATTAACATGTAGGGTGGATATACATTTATTGAAGGTTCTAATGGAAGGCTGAGGGACTCCTATCCTGAGGCCAGAGCAGAAAGACAGCCTATCACTTCATGTAATGGTAGCCCATGTGTGACAGACCTGACCTACATTTCCCCCCTTTCTTCCTCACAACAGCCTGTCACTGTTTTAAGAAGCTATTTTCCGAGAGGTATAAAAAGAAATGCATGCTAGAGCTGCCTAGTTAATGTGTTATATTGGAATATTATTTATAAACCTGCTTCAAGAAGGCTAGCTTAGGCTACAGATGAATTATGAAAGCTACCGTAATGCACACACAACCAAAAAGAATGTATCTTAATGATTCTGAAGTGCTTATAAACACATACACATTGAACACTGGGTATAAATGGATTAATACTTATATCTAATATAGTGCAACCAAATGTAGGATAAGACTTAAAATTAAGAATGCGTAATGAAGCTGCCTTAATAAAATAAAGAGGGTTAAGGTCTGTAATTAGTATAAATTTCATGTTCATTCAAATTATTAGGAATAACGCCACCTAACGTTTTGTTGGAAGTAATTCAGCGTTTTCACTGGCTAATGTATGTGTAGCAAAAGCTATAAATAATGGATCCACATTTGAAAGTGGGACAAGAGTGAAAGAAACATTTGGTTCAGCAATAAACAGCATTTTAAAATACCATCTAACTACCACTCCCAGACCCTGCTTATTTAGAGAGCTGCTGCCACTACAGCACTCCTTGGCAGGAACCTACCATGCTGCTGCAGGTCATACTCTTTTTTTGTCTCTTCGTTCCCTAGAATTTTCCACGCTTGATCAATTTCGATGAACCTCTGCACGCGCTCCTCCACTTCTCCTGCTGGCACATCTGCCTTCTGTTTGTCTGGATGATACTGCCAATCAAAAAAAAAAGATTAAAAAAGTTGAGGGGAGTGGAAGTGAGGAGGGTGGAAGAGGAGCAATCAATAATGCATTTGATAGTCAGTTAAAAGGACAGAGAAAAGGAGAAGGCCTGAGCTAAGGTGCCAAAGGAAGGGAGACAATGACGCTGGGCAAACAAGAAAACTGCCAATTTAATTAGACCACTGAAATGGCAACAAAACCACCAGTGGCACAAGTGTCACCATGCGCAGTGACAGCATTTTCTGGATAATTTGCTGATGGAACCATTGGTCCTATGGATAATTTACCTAGAGAGAACGACTACCACACACAGAAACAGGTACATGCAGAGGACCACAACACGGGAACAAGAGGAGGTGGTCTAGGTTCTAGTAGCTCTCGTAATATTACAGACAGCTGATTTAAACAATACCACCAATGTTTAGTTAAGGCTATTACAGATGAACTGAATACTGTATTACATGGACCTAGCTTTTTATTCTTTAAATGGTAATTAGAATACACATGATCAAATATAATTTATAATACATGTAATTCTACTTTTGAAAATCTGCCTCAACATCTTCAGTTTCTTCCAGTTCAGTGAATCAATAGCCCTTCCAAATATTTAAAGCCATGGATCACTGGCTACAAAATTGTGTCCTTTTAGTTAAGAAATGGTTATTCAAGGACATGGCTGCAAGAAATCCCACATTAAATTGGCATTAATAATTAAACTGGTAACGCATTTGCTTTACTGTTTGTACTACAGGTTCGGAACAGAGCATTCTGACTTCTTTTTGGTTCAAATGTCTGCTGAAGAGGAACCTTCAAAGCTCCATCTTCCTATAGCTTGAATTCATCCCCAGTAATCTCTTTTTTGATATTTTAAATTGCGCGGTATAAGCGGTGGGCCAACAGGAAACAGCATTTAAGATGAGAACGTTGCGATATAATCAGACCTATCAGCCGTTAACTGTGTTATAAATCAAGATATCCCTTATTATGGAGCTTTAGCTTCTGCCCTTTATACTAATATCAGTTGGGGCACTGAGATGTACAGCAGATTTTAAGACTTAGAGCAGCTGTTATACAAGTATTTGAGCAAATTTCTGATTAACTGAATCACTTTCTTCTAGTTTATAATCAATTTTGTACAGGAAAGGAATCCTAATATCACGTGTGTTTCATAAAATACGAAATTTAAAAGGACCACTTCTACTGGAGTCTGTTTGCTCACTGATGTACGCATCTACCATTTGCGCTGATGGGTATTACCCAGATACACCCCTGGTATGACAACAACAGAACGTACATAAAAGCAAAATATTAAGCTTTGACCTCAAGTTTTTCCACAGGTATTCTTCCATATACCAACGAACACACCTGCAACCTCGAGTATGAAGCCTGTACACAAATGTATATTTTTGTTCCACCATATGAGTAAGCACACTTGAAGTCATCTCTGCATTCGAGAGTGAGGACTAGCTTGCAACTTGCTGAAAATATGGCTGAAGCACAGTTGTGATCCATAAATTTAGGTTTATCTCTTAGAGATCCTCGTTTTATCTCCCCAACTGAAGACAACAACATTCTCAGGTGCAAACAAATAAGGAAGGTTCAGTCATCGCATTTAATCACTGTATTCTAAATAGCTAATTAGACAATGAGTAATTATATCTTTACTTGGTAGGCACTCAATTCAGCATTCTGATGGCATGTTGTACTGTAAAAGCTATTTAAATGTATTGTTTTCAAATCCATTTTTCTGAAACCTTTGCTTTTCCAGTTGTATTTCAATTTTAATAGCATTTTTAATGTTGGTGGTTGATTGTATACCACATTGGTGAAAGGGCATTTTTAAAAAAATAAATCAATGCTTACTAAGCACACAAGGCAAAATAGTCTGATCACATTAAGGATTTATATGGTTTCCTTTCAGCGATTATGTTTGAGGTATGCATCCAACAGTTACTCCTCAAAGCAATATTTTATCTAAAAAAAATGATACTTCATTATTTTAAAATATTCCAGATGCTTTATCTAAAAATTTGGACCCACCCCAAATACTGGAGGATTAATTATAGAACCTACAAAGAGAGTTATGACTTCTGTGTATTTCACTCCATTTGGATGACACTGTAAGCACTCTCCCACAGGCTTACACCCAAAAGGGTGTAAAGGCCTATCAAGGAATATTATACCAGACTTAGTGCCACTGAAACTTAATTAGATTTTAACAGCACTGCCAGAAAACTGTTGCCCATGTTGTTATATGTTTGGATTGGCCACAAGACCACACCTTCTCAGATCAGTGTCTTACAGATACATGAGCATGTTACTGACCCATTGCCCAAAACAGCACCAAGAACACTGATTCCCTCCTGCTGAGAATGTTGACAAAACACCCCCACAAAACTGGTCACACTTGGCCTTCGCTACACCCAAACTCTGTCTGACCAAAAAGTGGTTTTGGACTATACTGAAGTAGTCAGTGAAAAACAGTAAGCCACAAGTGTCACAGACGCACTTTGGAAAAATAATCATCAATGCAGAAAAGGCTTTCTGTTGTTTTGTTGTGTTTTTTTTTTTGAATAATGCATTAAATTAATTATTCTTCAGCTTTCTCTTTTAGCTTTTAACTTCTTTCCTATAGATTTAGAAAACAATATTTGTGGCATATGCAATTTTTATATTTGAAAAACTACAATTTCATGTAACTAATAACAACTACATTGTAGGGGATCTGCTAATTAAAAAACAAATATATATCCATTTTGGTCTCCATGCCTTCTGAAACTATTTGCTCCTTCCTTTGTCAGGCTTCTTCCTCTATTACTCTCTAGTAGCCTAAGTCTACACTAAAAAATCCTCAAACCTCTGCTCTTTTACTCTAATCCCTTTTTTTTTCTTCCCCCAGCATCCCCATTTCATCTGAATTCATTACCTACCTGTTCTCATTGACTCTATTTTCCTACTCTCCAGCTTGCTGATCAAAATCCAAGAATGCTGGTGTGTAGCAAAAATCCACTTTTGATTCAACTGCCCATACCCTTCTCTCTGAGACAACAAACGAGGTGTCCCCCCCGTTCAGCCACCTCAGACACCACCCACAGAGGACATCACACCAAAATTTCAGCCAACCTACTAAGAGCTGAAGTTTAGAGGGAGCACTCTAATGCCCTCCATCAATACTTCAGACGTTAATCAACCATACTCTCTTTTGGTCTCTTCCCCCTTTCTTGGTTACCATATTCTTGCTTCTGATTCTCCTCCCTCTCCAGCATACCCTTCAGAGGAGCTGCCTCAACACAAGCCAGGGGTTTGGTTTTGAGGGAGGTGAAATATGATGAACGTTTCTGATCTCCTCCTCTTTTCCCATTCAGCCTTATTTCTGGGTTAATCTCAGCTGCAACCATGTACAAGCTCCGTAATGAAAACGGACAAGGCTGTTTTCTACTCAACCTATCTCCTTCTACTCAAACCAAACCATTGTTCATCTCTCCCTGTATGCATCCAGTTGTAAGTTCGTCAATTGTTAGGGCCCCCCAATGTCTCCTGCAATATCACTTCTCACAATCTGTGCAAATTATCTTCATGTCATTCATACCTGCCACCTGAGCTCTATTACTGCACTTAGGATGTATTTAAATCTTTCTGGCTGCACACACGTAACGTTTTTAAGAAGCAACACTTCCATAAAAATACCTTCTCACTGAGCACTTGTCTTGATTTTTTGAACACTGTAATAAAAATTACTAACATGTTACTACTTAATAGGACTTTATAAAAAACAATAATGTATATTTTTCTGAGTTTGACAGAGGGAGGGGAAAAGGAAGGTTAGAGAGATACACCCAATCCAGTTTTCCTTTGTTATACATCTACTAGAAGTAATCTGCTAACTTCTTTCCATCACTAAAGACTGTCTGGAATTTACATCAGTTTACAGCATATGATGCTTTGTAGTTATTGCATTAAAAAATAAACTGCTTGATAATGGAAATGTATTAGTTCATTTGTTAACCATAAAAAATACCTTGCACGTACATGCAATACCGCTCACTCCCCTGACGTTCATCTTAAATGTCACATTGTCATAGTATTTCTTGAGGACTCTGGCTCTTAGTGATTGCAAAAACTAAACCTAACAAACCCTGAAAAAAAAAAGAAATTAACCATTCCACTAAGAAAAATTTGAAAAAGTACAAGCCTTGAAGCCCAAAGCTCAAATGAAAGCCACACTTCAAACATTATCTGTTGGAGATTGGTGAAATTTTTAGTGCTGCAGGGAAACAAAAAAGCAGGCTAATACAAACTTAACCTCATGCCCTTTTACATTACAGTAACATCATTATACCTTTCTAAAGCAACTGTATTGAACTATCTTATTTTTAATATACATCAGACTCTACTTTTCAGCAGCTTGGGTATAGTGGGGAACAGCACATCACCCAGCAAAAATACTCTGAAATGCAGATACAGGTTCAGTTCATGGTTATTTAAGTATCCAAAAATTTAGCGGTTTTTCATGGAACATCTTAGTTTAGGTAAATTAATTGTATTTCACTATGCTAATCTATGGCCTTTGATACCTACTGCAGAATAAAGAACAAGCAAGTGAGCAAACTTTCTGTCTCAGGAAAAAGGTGTCAATGTTGTTGTGTTCACCAAATAATTAAAAGTGTTGACTCCAAATATTACTTGAGTTCAAATATTTACACAGTGAGATTTTTATTTATACAGTGTACCACACATGGTTTTCACCCACAGGGTTTGTATATGAATTTGGAACATGCTACAGCACATTCAACTGCTACATTCTTTATTTCTGCCTACTTTATACTCCATGAAGTTTGGTCCCTTCTGCACTTTAAGAATTGCAAAACTAATCCCTGGACTTTAATCCCTGGAAGTAAATAAAGACCATTTGGTCAATAACTGTAACGGTATCACATCTCGATAACCATACCAACAGACCTTAAGAACTCTCATACCACAAGATGAGAAACTGTGATAGCTGGTTGAGCAAATCAAGCGACACAGAGATGACACGCTAGGGTCCCTATCCTCCTAACACTTGTACGAGTTGCTTAACTTTAAGCAATAAATGTAATAGGGTTGATTGATTTTAATCAAATTCAAATTAGCAAGCAGAAAACATCTAGTTAAATCAATTTAATGTACATTTCTTACTGGTGTTCACAAATTTATTTTTAAAAAGAAATTTACAGCACCCAGTCAGAATCAACTTAATACAGCTTACTAGGAGGGGAGGGGTGAAGCACACAGGCATAGGTTTGTCATCTCTTGCTAAACTGTGGAATACACGCTAACTAAACTGCTTAATATAGCCAAACTTTTACTCATAACTACTTTTCCACATGACAAGTTGAAAAGGCTGATTATTTAGAAAAGGTTAAAAAAAGTACTATTCCTTCTCACATTTATTACTTAATACATTACCATTACTATTTTGCCTTGCATGTAAGGGGTATTCACTCTAAAAACCAAAGATGCACCACGTCCCCAATTCCGTACATCAAAATAGGAGGCTTTATTTTCTATGAAAACTACTACTACTTCCTATTTTTTATTTAAGTTAGGAAAAAGTGCTTTCATTTACTACTATGTCTTTCACAGATAACTGTAAAGAATGTCTGCCCCCTAAAATTCCACAGGTTTTAAGTAAGCCTATTTAAAATGTAAACTTTCTAATTTTTCTGACTGAGGAAAATCAAGTAGATCAGCTTTAAATTTTTCCAGGGTTGAAATAAGGAGCACTCTCTGCTTTCTATGACTTTGTCTTTCCTATTTTCCAATATTTCATTCAAAGCTGTCCAATATTTGGAGATATCTTCAGCCACAAATAAAAAGTAATATAGAAAGGATGAACCAGATTTGACTGCACTGGATCTTGACCTTCTCTCCTGAGACAATAATTTCTGAGAAATATTCAGACTTATTACACACATTTTAGATTTTTTTTGTGTGTGTGTGTAAGGGAAACCATTATTAAGCTTCCAGAATTCAAAAGTAAAGACATACATAGAACAATGATGAAACCATTAGAGCTGAAAAATTAAAAAATTAGACTATTCTGGACTTACTATCATGAGTCAAAGTAACCACTGAGCAGTCAGTACTACCACCAGTTACAGCATAGTAGATTTCTAACGTGTCAGATTTATTAAAGATTTTTAACTCTGCAATTATCTACAGTCTCATGGAATCACCTTGCTAAATTAAATTGACAAGTTTAAACAAGTCTTGAATTCCTGCTTTATTTCAATAGGGGATGTGCACCTATATTTGACTAAGGATCTATAAAGCTAGAGATGTGCCCTAAGTTCCTGAGTAAATCAAGTAGCAAGGTTTTAACAGGGGATTACTTACACGCGTTCAAGTGATCGTCCTTTTGTAGGAACTACATCTAATGACTAAATCTAAGCTGTAAATAGGAGTCCATGATAGAATATTAACATCTAAAATAAACTTAGTATCTCTTAGCATCCTTCTCCATGTTAGTCAGTAGTAGCAGCTATGATTTTTATAGCCTGACAGTAGTTGTTTCGTGTAATGCATCTAGAAATAACATGTCCAGCCAAGTATGAATTATCCTTTTTGGTTTGTCATGGTAAAAGTAAAAGGAAGCCACAATGTTCATGACCTACACTACAACTACATTACCTCCTGAATTTTGTAAAAAGATCTGTCTTTATATTCAAAAATAAGCAGTGGTGAAAGGCACTCAGTAATGATCATGGAAGAGAAATTCAACCCTAACTTTACAAACAGAGCATGGCTCCATATCTGGTGAAGCCACCATTTTTGACAAATTACAGAATTGAATTAAAATCACAAACAGAAGAGGTAAAAGTCATGAAACTGGTATGCAAAGGGTCAGTTGAATTAACATTGTAAAAGTGAAAGTCACCATGGATAAGCATCTGATAGTATGAGATAACAGCAGTACACGTCAATGACATCCATTTCTGCTGATAGGAGAGTTAGGTGAATGGCAGCAAGTGGACACAAGAGTTGGATACTATGCTGTTCAGAAGAGAAAAAGAATGAGAGGGGGAAACATTGCAACAGCCGGATAAAGACAGAAACCCAAGCCATTTTTTTCAAATAACATTGCCAGACTCATGGCTGGGAATCCAACAGAATGAGACTTTGACTCCTTACTAGAATTGCACAGATTAATAGCCAACACTCTTAAAAAAAAAAAAAAAGGGCATATTATCAGTATTTGTGGAGTTCAATATATTTATTCTTGTATTCAAAGCTCAATACCGAAGCAGCAATATATCCAAATTTCAGAATCACAATTCTCTCTCAGAGTTAATATATGTCAGTTTATTTGGTTAATAAATCTAAACTATTATTTTATTTATTCCACATTATAAGTTAAAATTCTTTTAAAGACCCAATGGGCCTACACAAGCAGAACAGAAAGCCTAATACAAACAGTCTTTGTTTATACAAATTTTAGCAACAAACGTGTTGCACTAAGACAAAATGCACAAATCATTACCAGTACGTTCCTTGTGACATAATGAAGTGCATCCTTTTAACGGAACAAGAACAAAACAGGAGTTAACACGAACATAAAAATACCAAAATTGGAAACTATGCTTAAAAACATTTCTCATGCTTTCTGCAACATTTCTACATTATCCACTGTAATTATTATCTACAGGTTAAGCTAACAAGGTCAGGACAAAATCTGTCAAGTGTTCTCATCTGACAGAAGTATTCACAGGTCCATGCAAATTTGTCTGTAGACTACAGAGCTCATCATAATACTTCACATATTAGAAGGAAGCTGGAAGTCATTCAACATTAAGAACAAAAATATTAACTAGCTATTTCCTATTTAATTTCCCACTGTAGTCTGAATTCTTGTTACATTTCCCTGCCTTAAAAAAAGAAAAAAGAAATCTGAGTAAATTTAATGCCAAGCTGTTCTTGAGAGGAAAGTCCTTTGCCCCTGCTTACAACACATGTAGTAAATACCAGTTTTTACTGGGACTTGCCAATAAATCTCACCCTCTGACACAGAGTGTCTGTTCATACTCAGTTTTTGGCTGCTCTGCCACAAATGCCAACAAAGGGACCAATTAATGAAAACTTTCTTGATACATTCCCAGTGGATGAATGTCCGCCTTGCAGAAGGTACCTTGACAACATTCATCTCGCACAGGCCAAATGGTTGCTCTGTGGTAGCAATTAAGACACCACCAGCCTTGGCTAGATTTAAACCAACAACCAAATCTGTGTAGATCTGACCAAATGCTCATAGAAACCTGGAGAAATTAACTGCTAAACAAGGGCTGGAATGGGTCATATAATTGCATCCATTTCTCTAGTTATCTACAGACAACGTGGACACATTTTTATTAGAAAGAAATTAAAATTCTTAAAACAAGATTCCTTAATCCGGCCACATGACCACAGTGTTTAAGCCATGTCTATGAATATCTAAGAAATCTACAACTCTTCTAAATAATTTCAAGAATCAGCATAATATGGTAGGCTGACATTCTCTGCATCTGTACTCAGTTTTTTTCTCTCTCTCTACAAAAAGCCCATGTTCAGTCTTCATATTCCCATAGCTTTGGAATCAAGTTTGGACAACTAAGCTTAGTGCAGCATCCCTCCTCTTTCTAAAATTGCATTTGGAAAGAAGAGTTTTGTTGCTTTGATCCAGAAGTGCCTGTCTGAAAGTCTCTTACAACAGGCTGTGACCATGAGATACTAGTGTGATAGTTAGTGGAAAAACCTTGACTCCATTGCGAAGTTCATACTGACCTCAGGTTTTTGACAAAGGGTACCCTTCCTGAAATCCCCGTCTTCAGGCAATTTAAGGTGTGACTGGTCAAGGCCACACACCTCATGATCGTTATCACAAACCTAGACATTCTGTATCCGTTGGTCTCAGGGCTCAATAAATTCATGTTTAGAACTACCCAAGATATTAAACTTGTGTACCTGAAATACTACAGCTAAGCTTAACACGGTATAGGAGGGTGGGTTCCCCCACCACCCCACACCACAGCAAAACTGCACATTTCCAGTTCTATTCTATGCCATTATAAGGCTTGTAGCGATATTTTAAAGCAAATTATGCAGCATGTATTGAAAGTTCCAGATCAGCTGATAGAGCACCAAAAGATAAAGCTGAATAGTCTCCCTACTGGACACAGCACAAAAAAGGAACCATATAATACAGTTACAACACTTCAGGAGCTATGTAATTACATTTAAAGTTAACACTTTTGCTAATTCTACATACACTGTCACACTAAATACTTTAAGACACAAATCCCTATCAGCATTTAACATAATTAACACACATATTTGGTATTACCTACAGCATGTATATAACAGCTATATTTGAACAATCAAGCACACCAGCTCCAAATGCTCATTCACTCTGGTTACGGGCAGCACGATACACAGATTAGAATCTACGCAGACTAGCTGTTACGCTTTGGGGCTGAACTCTCTTTTTCTTGCAGAATCCATTCTGTAATGGATTTAAATCAGAACACAGATTGAATTATAAAATTGTTTATTAAACTGAAATTTGAGGTTTTTGATAGCTAAATTTAAGAAACCCACATTTTAGCCACCTGGGTGGGTCAAGAAAAAAGGTGACAAACATGCACTTGGCCCCCACCCTGTGGCACTCACTGAAAGGTCACAGAAAGAAGCCATTTTCCATCTTCACCAGCTAAACTCATTAAATTAGAGCAGGATGAAAAAAACACTTAATTATTTTACAAAAATTTAAGTGATTTATTCAATAGAAGTATTCTAAACCAGGAAGTGGTTTATTTCAGTAAAACAAATAAGCTTAAACTGTAGGAGAAAATGAATTCATTTTGAAAAAATGTTTTAAATACGTAAACATTAAACTTTTCTCCTATCATGGGAGGAGGGAGTATTTCTGAACGAACAGTATGAATTTATTACCAATATATTTATTCAAATGAAAAGAAACCCCCCAATTACCAGTAACCAAGTAATTCTGCCAGTACTACCTTGCTAGACTCAAAGAGCTTTTCAATTCAAAGTTACTTAATTTTCAACTGAAAAACTATTACAAACTAATATGTAATAGAAAACCAGTTGGGATGGACCCTCAAAGCATTGTGGTGCTAACTGCTCTTAACTTAGAATGATTTTTCTTGCCATTTTATCACATGAAAGATCAGGAATTATCAGGAAATCTTACTGCCCTAGCATTTCTTTCTTACTACTCCAAAAATCTGGAAGAAAAACTATATAGGTTTATTTTTAAAAAACTATTTCACCTATTTCCATAATTTGTAGGTCACCTCTTACTTAAAAGATGACAAAACAAACAAAAGTCTACATGATTTTTAAGAGTAAGACTTGTACAAAACACAGGTTTGATACTTCAATACATGTTCCTTCTATGAATTAGTAATTATTCCCAGCTTTCCCCAAGTTTCACAGAATCACAAGTTTATGGGGGAAGATAAAGATTTTCAGCAATAAAGACTTCTTTCACTGGAACTATGCTGAATTTTTTTTTTTTTTTTTAGCTTTTCTACAAGCTTCTTTTGCATATAAGTGTCTTGTATAGGAGCTACCCTAAAGCAACATTATACTCTGGGCTCCATGGTCTACATGGTTCATCAGGTACTAATTAGATAGCATGTTCTGTCAACACTTTCTTGCTCTTCTATTAATTGATCATCCTGCCCAATTAATACAATGCAGCACCAGTTCCAAACTCCTTGAGATCCTTTACCTGTGAGAAACAAGGTTGAAGGGAAAAAAACTCCAAAAGGGTCACAAGTTAACCACACTTGTCTAAGATCTGGAGTGACAATAACACCACTATGCTGAAAGGTTAATTATGTTCCCACCAACATTCTCTTGAGCCTAAGTTTGTTTTTTATCTAAGAAAAAAAAAAGAGTAAACACAAGCATAAAAACATACTTCATCTATCAGGCTATATTAAATTCAGAAATCACAACAGCTTATGAAAAAGTAAAGGCTGCAAAACTAAATTCAGACATTAACAGCATATTTCTAATCAGAATATTTGTAGTTAATGTTATTGCTGTTAGATACTGTGTTTTGGAAAATAAGTCACTAATACTGTGCAGAAATTACAGTATGCTAATCCCACCTATGTACAAGAGTCCAAACAATGGCTGCCCTTACAGGCACATAGTCAGCACAACCATAAATCAGCATTTTATAAAAACTGTATAGAAATAAATGTGTTTTCTCTATTTATTACACTGCACTGAAGATTGCAGAAGATAAAAACAAACGACAAAGCAGCTGCCAAATACAACACACTACTGCCACCTAATGCTTACTAGGTTACATCAAAAACATGTCATTGTTTCTTTGCACTCCACTAGCATGATGAAAATGGAGACCAAACAAATCAAAAAGTTTATTACTGTTTTTAAATATCTGCTTCACATTTCCACCCCTAAGGGATTTCTAAATTGAATGCATATGATCATATCCTTTCCTGTACACAAAGACTGTAACAGGCAAGTTGTATGTTCAGTAGGCTAAATATGGGGCTCCTGTTTCATCTGCAAAAGTATCAGGACTGTAATACACACACTTCATTAGGATACTCACATAAAGTATGCACATTCACTAGATCAGGTTTCACTCGTTTACATTTTTTGTAAACTACCCCCTCTTCAGTAAGTAGCATAATTCAGTGTTGAAAAGCTTCACATGGCAAGTATTTGGAGAAGGTGGGAAGAAAAAAAAGGAAAAAAAAAAAGGTGCGGTCTTACATTAAAACAGCATACAAAAAAGTTACTTTGAGGGTGCTTTTTCTTATTTCAGTGATTTTGCAACAGTTCTCCCTCTGAAACATGAAACTTGTTCACTTCCATGAAAAGAGTGATTCCAGGTCTCAAACTTGCCTTCCTAGCCCACAATCAATCTTTTCAACATGTTCACTCACTTGACAGAAGCTAGAAGGGAACACGGAAGCAGCCTGCTTTTTCCCCTCCCAGAGAGGAGAAGCAGAAAGTGAAGAGTTCCTTGTAACATTCAATCTTTTCATATAGAGATTTAAACCTCCCCAAAGGATGTCTATCCAAAGACAGCTAGACAAAACAGCAGGGAATTTATCTTCTTGATTCATTCCTTCAATCTATCTCATCTCTTCTTCCTTTTTCCCCCCAAACACAAACAATCTTGAAGCTTTTTAACAACTTTAGCCTTCTCCTATCTGATCTTGTTATCTGCTTTGGCACTGATTCTAGCCTCCACTATCCATCTCCAGGATGATTCTTATTCATAGGAAATGTTCCTCGTTTGAAGAAAAAGAAAGACAGTTTCATTCTGCTTCTAGTCTCTTATACCTTATCTGTTCTGTGATGTTTTCCTAACATAGTTCAGTGATCAACTAGCTGGTGAAAACTGTGTCCATCCTTCTCCCATTTTCCTCCTTAATCTGCCTCCTCAGTCTGCCAGAATCATATTTTTAAGCAAGTAACAATCTGAGCTTCCTGCAAAATATTCAGCTGCTTGCATGTTTTACACACGTTATTAATCTTTTCCTTACCTTCAGGCCAAAGATAACCACTGCTGTACGCAACATCCAGCACAGCAGACCTCCAACTTGAGACAAGTAAGAACCATTAGAACAGAAATATTTCAGACAATATTATTGCTGCTGTAACTGTTACTATAATGAAATACTTGCTGTGACTCAAGGTATTTGCAGCAAAGAGTCATCAAGATAGCACACAGGAGGAAAAAGGAATTTGAATAATGAATAATTTTTAAAGGAAACACCCACAGACAACCCAACTTGTTATTTTAAAAATAGCAAGTTAAAAAAGAAAGTTGGGATTAAGTGTACACAGCAATATGCAACAGTTATGCAGACCACATTCTGTCATTCACTAATAGCTGAAAACACAGAGGATACCATCAATCCGATGCTGCAAATTCTTGAAAATTACTGGAGTCCTCTAAAGTGGAATTAAAAAAATCGTAGAACAAATTACGCTGTCATATACACATTAATTTGCATCTTGCATTTTTATTTAAAGTTGTCTTGCTTAAACTTACTCTAAACTTCCTCAACCTTCTCTCTGATTAAGCCAAGAATTTTACCACAACATTATCTTTCACATTTAAATCACACAGGTTGATAACCTTGATTTCTGACCAGACTTTTGAATGGTTCTATTATTCACTGGAAAATCTTAATCTTTTGTCAAATAATTGGGCACAAATCTGAGCTAAGAGACATGTGAAAAGAGATCTGCTTTTCCTCCTCTGTACTTAGTGGCTGCTGCCAATCCATATGCCCATCTTTAGCATACTTGTTTGATATTTTTAACTGCTGCAGCAGCAGAATTACCACTGTAATTCTGACTAAACTTTTTGTAGAAGTAAATTTCAACTTCCATGTAAACAGTCACTTTCAACCTGATGCTACTTGTAGAAGTCCTGTGATTGCAGAGCTGGTCTTACACTAAGAAGAAATCTCTAATGAGAAATACTTTATTCTCTGCAGTAAACTACTGAAGTCTAAAGATTACCTCAGGTACGACCAGAATCCTTTTCTAAGGCAATTGCTTGTATCATGATACTACTATTCTGACCTTACATTCTCTTATTGGTCTTAACTGACAGTGGGTCCCCACTTTGTTCAAGGTAACACTCCATGAATCTGCTACTTCAAAGCACTCCAGCTACCATGCAAAAACAAGTAATTGCAGACTCTTGTTTGAAAACTTTCTCGAGAGAGATAACCTATTGCATTGGCAAGGGAAACAGACTACACTTCTGCAGCAGCAATAACTATTCCATCTTATAGAAACCTAAGTAATGAACTCTTAGCCCTTCCCCCCCCCGCCATTCTCCAGTCTCTGGAAAGACCTAACCCCTTTAGTCCGAGAAGAGTCCGACAAAACAGCAAGTAATTACCCCATATACCTTTCACAGTAAATGTTCGCATTGCTCACCCTTTTCAGCTCTGGAGCAAACAATGCTGAAATGAAATGTAAGTTTCATTTTCTAAGGATATAAAAGAAAATCAACTGTTGGATTCTGTGTTTATGTAGCGTACATATGTTTGTGTATTATACATACACACCTGTGTAATTAGAAGCAAAGATTAATTTGGCTAATGAAGGTATGAAAATGAGGAGAGGAAACAAACCTATGGTTACCAGAAAGTACATATTTAGAAACACCTTCCCTTTCGTAGTCTTCTGCTTCCATGGTTCTTATTTTCCTATGATGAGCCACCCAAGAATCTCAAAAGCTACTTAAAAAAAGCCTTTTGGGAACTATGCTACACAGCAGAAGGTAAAACAATAAAAACCCCGACAAAAACTAGCACAGGAAAAGAGAGAAGAAATGAAACATTGTAAAACTTAAGTGAGTAAAAAGGTAAAAATAAAAAGGGAATTTTAAAACCTCTTTTTAAATTTCTGACCCCTGTGCTGACAGTTTACGCTGTTAAATGCCATGGTAAATGATGTTCCATTGTTTTGGCAAAAGTTAATGTGGCCCTAGTCATTGAGTAATGCCAGCTACACAAATGGTTATGAAAATAGTTTAGGCAAATGCTACCTTCACGTGAAAGGAAACCCCAGAATCCAGTATTGTATTACAAGAAAAAACAACCAGCATTGCTTAAACTACTGAAAAAATGGGCATGAACTTTTCCAGCTGACACGTATAATAGCGGATGAAGGAAACCCCACAGGATGCTACTTCCTGGCTGAGTAACATCTGGCAGAAGGGCAGGGACAGGCAGGTAAGGGCAGTAGTCTTCAGCTGGCACGGTGACTTGCAAGATGAATACCTTTCTGCAGTCTAAGAAAGTCAACTATTTTGACACCCACGACTTCCTCAGAATTCCTGAGCACAAAGCAGAGTTTTTACATTGTCCCTCCCACCCCTAGATGACTGTCACTATAGCATTCAAACCAAAGCATACCATTAACTTTCAAATTCATTTGGAACACCTAAAAACAGACAGACACTTTTAAGAGGTCAGATTCAAGCATAATGCAAAATAATCTAAGTCCCTAAGGCACTTCAGCTGCAGAAGTCACTGTGGAAAGCAGGCCTTGAAGAATAGAGAACTTATTTTAAACAATTATTTATTAGTGACCATAACTAACTCTTGCATAGCACTTCAAAAGTTGCAGGTGTTTGGTGTTTTGTTTTCTTTAAAATATTTCTTTCAGCTTTCCCTATCTCTAGGAGCAATATATATAGAATCTTTACAGTATTTGAAGCCATTCATGATCTCAAAACAACAGGTTAGGCCCCAGTTGAATTATACTTTTAAAATGGACATGAAAAGCTAAATATTAACAGAATTTATCACTCAGTTTAGAAAACATTTGGGTGCAAAACCCATGAAGAAACCACTTACCTTTTATGAGCCAGCTTGATTTGAGAGTCACATTAGTAAACATGTTACACTGTATTCAAAAAAATAGAAAACCCGAAAACCCAAACCCCACAAACCAACTCCAGAAGCACCCAGGTGTTGTACAGATTTGGCATCTTAGGCAATACCAAATAAGTCTAATGCATCTTGAGAAGTTTCAACCCTTAAAAATCAGAGGCCCTCAAGTATGTTATGACTACTACAAAAATAATCAATTCCACAGATATCACACTGGTATGTAAAACAAAAAAACCAAACATCCCCAAAAAACAGTCATTTCAAAATTTCATAGCCACAGTGAAAAAACCCATTCCAAACATAATCCATAGAGTCACATAAACTTTGCATCTAGTTTGGACTGGATTTACTCACACTGACGGCTTAAAGGACGTATTTATATCTGGATCAATGTTTGGTGTTACTTTAACTTCTAATTTGAAATTGGTCATGGTTGGCATATTTCTCATTTGTAGTGAAACAACTTTGACAGTGTGTCCTCATAACTACTAGAAGGACATACCTTCCACACGACTCAAGGAAATCATGTGACAATAGCATACTCTGCTCACTTCACAGAATTTAGTATTGATCTTTCTGCCATTGATACTTAAGAAGCAGTCTGTATAGATGGTCTTAAGACTTTACAGAACT
This sequence comes from Phalacrocorax carbo, assembly GCF_963921805.1. NCBI lineage: Eukaryota > Metazoa > Chordata > Aves > Suliformes > Phalacrocoracidae > Phalacrocorax > Phalacrocorax carbo. The sequence continues at coordinate 63,461,481 of NC_087517.1, forward strand.
TCCCCAGTTTAGGAAGGAATAGTCAAGATATGTAGATGAAAAGCTAAGGTCATCCCTATGGGAAATCAGCAACTGTACAGGAACAATCCAATGTTTTCATTACTTAACTTTCAGTAGCAACGCTTACAGAACCCATAGTTACACTGAGAGAATCCTATCAAGCCCATACTTGGCATTGCTCTTCCGTAGCAGTAGGACCTAATACTGGATTGCTGGCATGCTCTGACAGAAGGGGAGTACCTCTTAAATGAGAAACTCTTGTTCAGCCTCTCCTCAAACATCTCATTAGTTGCTATTTAATGTTTATGTCAAGAAAAGAAAAACATTTAGCTAAGATGCTGCTCAGAAAACTTGTTCATCTTTACCTTCTTTGACCATGGAGATTCTTATACATCCAACACAGCCTGTGAATTTTTTCATTACTGTTAATTTATTAGGAACAACAACAAAGGGTCAAGTTTTAAAAAAGCTGACTATTGACTTTTCAGCCTTAAAGTGCTCCTTTTAACATACTGAAAATTAAATGACAGGTAGTTTATCCAAATGACTACAACAAAAAAGCTGAACTCTTGTACTATAACAATACAAGGTATCTACAAAGTGTCCTACAAGACAGCCCTTCTGGAATAGAATTCGCTTATGCATTAATTCCGTTCAAACGAACTTATCTCTCCTGACCATTTGGGCTCAATGCGAGATGAGAAAGCATTCACGACCAACTGAGGCAAGGAAGAAAAAAAACATGGGGTATGGGACAGTTCTTACGTCATTCAGATCATGATTTTCTGACTCAAAAGTGTTTAAAGATGAAGGAAAGAAGGAATGCAGGGCTTTTATAAGTTTCCATGATAGTTATATTACGTATTTTAAAATATGACAAAATTACACAGACAATTTATTTAAATCTAAAAAAAAACCCCCAACACCCCTCCACACCCCCCCAGAAAAAAACCCAACCCACAAACCCAGAAGTCTGCAAAACACTAGTCTTTTCAAGGTACTGCATCATACTACAATATTTTAAAAAAAAATCTAATAACTGTTTCAGATGCAACACAAATGTGGTCAATTTCATTTAATAGCAATAAGAGATCCTTATATAAACACAGTTATTTCGAGATGATTGATCCTACCCTTACCATTTATTATCCTTCAAACTCATGTTCTGGGATTGGAGCTTCTTTAAATAATTGACCCAGTGCTTAAAATTTCAGAAGTAGGCACTTAAATAGAGAGTCTGATTTGAAAATGTTGAACAACTCAAAGTGCTCTTGACTGTGACTGCTTGAACGTCAGAATAATCAGAACATTTACTTATGTGAAAACATTCTGCTGGTCTTTTTAGCTTCCTTCTCTGTGCTTTAATTCATATCTTTCACTACATGATTTTTATTTCAGACATCTCATTCCTGAAGCAAGATATAAAGCAGACCATGCAATATAAAACTACTTCAACATGTCTTCAGAAGTGCTGAAAGAACACTTGCCAATCTTAAGAAAAGAAACATATTCATGGAATTTAATAAGCTAGTACTTGAGATTTTATTTTTAACCAGAATTTTAATTTTATACTACCTCAGGACACAGTGCATATGGAAAACCTCTCACAAAAAAGTCTACCAAAGACAGTGTAGATTCTATTTTTAATACATTGTTACAATCAGTAACTTTTATAACCAGTGCACAAAATGTTCGAATGAGACATCAGACTCCTTTGCAGAACATAAATGACATTAAATGCCAAGCACACATTAGCTGAATCTCATATTTAAATTGCCTGATGCCCGTTATGTTCTTAAGTATGTACCTTAAAACTACAAAGGAGGAAGCATCCGAAGCTGCTAATGATAACAAACTATAGATGATAGCCTAGTAAGTAAACAGCTTAAATTTAGAAACAGTTTTCCAAACTAATGTTACTTTCACAACTGGATGAACTACTTGGATAAGCAACCTTACTTGCTAGCTTATTTTCTAATGTCCTATAAAATAGCTAAAAATAACTTTCTACTATAGGGATGTTCACACCATCCACTTGTTAACATTCACCTACATTTTTTTAAAGTGATTATAAAAAAATTACACTTTTTTATTACAAAATAATACAAAGTCAGACCGCTCCTTATGGCCTGAGGCACAGCAGACACCCACCTCTAATAAAGGAGCACTGCAGACTTTGTACCAACGTTGTTACACGGCCCCTTGCCTACCACTGTACCCTTTTTCTCTTCACTAACATCCACGACTGCTCTTCTCCCATTCCTTCTACAAGTCAGGATAAGCCTGTTCTTGGATAGAATGTGGCTGGAGTACGCCTTCAAGCTGGTTACTGACCAATCAGAGCACTAATTGGTTAATCACTGCATTTCATTTGATCAGCCAGCTGCCTAATTATGCAGAACACACGCTCCCATTGGCCAGTTACCCTCAGAGAGTGTGTAAGGCCCAAGGACCAACTGCCACCAGCATTACAGCTTCCCACAATTCCGACTGAGCGAGCAGGAGCTGTGGCTCGAGGTGCCAGTCTGTATCACTGCGTGTGGCAGCATCGTGCATCTCCAGAACGGCTGGCTTTTAAGTACTATCTTGACACATGCAACAAATTTGCGAGATCGTTCAGATTGATAGAAGTGCAACATGAGCATTGCCAGGGGAAATACCTGTTCTTTGGACTTACTGAATAGCATAATGACCTCTGTGTAAGAGAGAGAGAAAAAAAAAAAAACACCACCACAAAAGAACAGGTAGATGAATTGAACAAAAGGTCTCATAGCTTAAACAGCAGCAGGAACATCAGCATGATCATGACCTGGCTAATCAAGCTGCTTGAACTAAGTGACATCTGGAACACTGAGGTTCATTATATACTACATAAGTTAATAACCAATTTTCCAAGTCCCAACTTGAAAATATGCCTCCTTGTATTTTATTAAGGTCTTAAGTAGTAAATCAGATGTAAAGAACAGCTCAAAATAAAACTACCTAGAGCGTTAACAATAGTCCTTTGCGTCAAACTTAGTGGCTCATCTCCCTCTCTGTTGCAATATTAACTTCAGTCAAGCTGCAACCAGGCTGCACTGAACTTGTCCTATTTACACTGACAAATTACAAAATCAATTTTCTACAAGTTGCTGAAACTAGAGTTAGCTAAGCATGATGACCTGTTAAGTATCTCTAACAAGGATGCTGCTATTCAAACTAAAAACTTGCAAAAGCTATTAAAAAACCAAATACATACACTGTGTAACTTTCATTAAGAAAAGAATTATTATGAGATTTCTGATACAAAGCTGGAAGTATTTTAAAAATCCAAATTCTCAAGTTAAAGTCAACATGAAAAGAAGTTCCTCAGTAGGCAAGTGCTTTCAGGAGTAACACTGAATTTATTTTGGAACAAACTTTAACACAACAATCATGGAAGCAGATCCTTATGTAAATACACTCTGCATTTCTTATGATTGCAGAATTCAGATGTGTACATAAAACTGATAAGATACAACGGATTTTTTTTCCTCTCCAGAGACAGATGCCTTTCCTCTACACAAGCTCAATGGAACAATCTCTCCTTGAAGTTATTTTACTTCATTAAATTAAATTTCTATTAATGTCCTTTTTTAATGCTGCTGAGAGTCACTCTCACCCATGCCTGATGCTTTCAAACAGATTAAGCGATCACCTTAACACTTTGTTCATATTTCTATATACACACCACCACTTCTGATAATCTTTGTAACACTATGTGTTAAATGGCACATTTTATTTCCTTACCATATTAAAAATAAGAGATTCCTGCATACTCCCTGCTCAAATTACATGGATTTTCTTTAAGATTAGGGCACACATTGTAATAGCAGCATATAATTTTCCTGCACAATAATTTTTTTTCCAGCTGAAAGGTATCCTATAATATCATCAGCATCAATAGGAACAGACACCTGATTTTCAGCTAGACAAAGCTTAGGTGTTTGGTGAGTTTATTCCCTGTAAAAAGCAGTTTTCCCATATAGAGCAGCTACACAAAAATTTGAAAACAATCTGGCAACTCGTTCTTTGACCACAAAGTGCTAGACCAAAACGAGATATAAAACCTGCCAAAAATAAGGTGGTATAATTCCCCCCCCCCAATATCCTATTTTTGTTACTCTAATTTCATCCTCTGTTAATCTTATACACATTCAGAAGTGCAACATAAGCACTGTCCTTCCTAAAAGCTGCACAGACTCCTTGAAAATCTAAGTATAGATCATAAAACCGGTTTATCCATTTAAGAAATCTTTTTGTTGGAACTAATGTGTATGTACACGCGGATAAAAGGCTATATGTACCCCAAACACCTCAAACTCATCAGCATGTTCCAAGGACAGAAGGTTAAAGACTGAACTCCTACTACTTAGACAGCATATGAATTCCCAAAGTGATTCCTTTCAGAGTGTGCAAGTCGTCTGTGCTTCAAAAAGTACTTCAGCATGAACCTACACCAGCCAATCAAGGAATCCTTACACTGAGCTATGCTGGTTACAAAATACATATCTGTAATTTTTCTTTTTCTTTCAGAAGTATTGGCTGAAGCTCTGTGCTAGAGAAGAGAGTGGAGTACCAGGCAGCACACACAAAAGTTTGATTTTGTTTTAAAAATAAGCTATTTATAAAATTGCCAGTGTCACACACATCTTGTGCCCAGAAGTCTGACATCTTCAGCTGCCACTGATTTTTACAATAATAAAGTATCAAGATGATCCAGGTATCAGTAACATAACTACACAAAAATAAGTTTCATTAAGCTGTAAGAAAATCTTAGAAATATGAACTTTTACTTACATACTTAGAAGGTGAGAAGAAAAAAATACTGACTAAAAAAAAAAAAATATCACTACTTTTAGGCCAAAAGTGCTATTTTCTGTATGAAAGTAATACTATTCTTAAAGACAGAATTGACATTGTCTGTAGTAAAAATAATTCACTTAAACGTATGTTGTGACCTGACCAAAAGAAAAAAATAAGCAAAATATAGCAAAACTGTAAGTAAATGTATTCACTCCAGTAGGGTGTGTAAGCACAGTTTTATTTGTTATGGGTTATTAATGTTTTCCATCATCAATTTGTTAGAATTGACAAAAACAAGTTCTGTGTTAAAAATGAATCCGTTTTAAGCTAATTCAGCCTTATGAAATCATTCTTACAAACCTACAATTCAACAATTTTTAATCAAGTACCACTTTGTATTATTCATTCCAGTCCTGAGATTTAACTACAAACATAGTTATCTTTTGGATGACATATGGCAAGATCTCCAACTCTTTCTAGCTTTAGAAATTTACATCTGCCTGTTCGTTCAAGATGCTAAGCATACATGTGTTGACAAACAGAAAATAGCAGATGGCAAAAAGCAAATGCTCAACATGAAGCACTGGGGATCATCTGAAGAAGGTTTGGACTCAGACATTTGCCATTTGTATTTTAACAGCAGATTTATTTTAAAAAATAAATTCCACCATCTATTATGCTCGATGCTAATGAACATCTGTGATCAGAATATTCATTATTACAGAATCAATGTCATATTAATTGCAATTGGTATTCAAGATTCAAGTTGCCCTATAAACTTTTGGATCTTAAGGTAATTAGCACAGTACAATTCTTCAGAAGGTTAACTTACACTGCTACACATAACCCAGAAAACTTTCTGTACTGACCATATAATTTCTCATGAAATTTTTAAAGAGGCAATACATGGCTAGTCCAGCTTCTAAACTAGATTTACTCTGATAACTGACTACTACCACAGTACATAAAAATACCTGCATGTAGATGTGTTCTCTGCCCACACCAATACTACTGTTACTTCTACCACCACTGTTTCCAACAACAGCTTTAGAAAACCCAAAGGAGCACTTTGTCAGAGGTGTGAAGCTACCAAGAGCTCTATATACAAGTTCTACTTGGGGAGCAAGGGAGTTACTTCACCTGAATAGGGCACAACAGGTGAGACAAGGTCCAGCCAGTGCTAGGCTTTTTACTAACAATGAGGAGCAGATGCCTAGGGAATAGTATCAGGATAAGACAAAAACATACTGCAACGCCTCCCTTACAATTTCCACCAATTTGGAAGTCCATAGCTCATGAATCTCTGAATTGGAGTATTTTTTTTTGTTAACATGCCATGCAGGCTTTTCTTTCATGGAAGTCTTACAACTTTTTCAACCCTGGAACCCCTTGGACTCAACACCATCTGTGGCAATAACTTCTACACTGTAGCTATGTGCTGTATGAACACCTTTTAGTGAAGGTATGTAGTGTAGCCTCCAGTCACTCCTACAGCCAACGAGTTTAAGGTGCATAAAAACAATTGTTATTTTATTACTCCCATGCTTTTGAAGACTTTAGACTGACTGTGTTAGATGCAGTGTTAGTAAGTAGACAAACAAATGGAATCTGTAACAGTTCAGCTAAAATAAAAAGACTAACAGAGACAGGACATATGACAACAACAGACCAGCAGGTGGTCTGCCTTGCAGAAGACACCTACAAGTAAACATCAGTGTGGCTTCTAGTCAGAAAGAGAGAACCACCACTGATACCAAAGAATGCTGAGCCAAATCACAAAAGGGATGGGGAGAGAGAGAGAGAGAGAAATATCTGTATTTTCTCTAACATTTCTCACTGACTTTTCAAATAAAGAGCACTAACCATTCAGTTTGGAAATACACAGGTTCTAAAGAAAAGCTTGTATATTAAAATAATCTTTTCATCTTCTAAAACTACAAACAGTTATAATCTCCAACGATTCTCACTTCACACACATCAAAATAATTACATGAAAGTACAATGTGGTAACACAAAGGGTCAGTTTAATTAAAAAAACCCAAAACCTCATATAGGAAAGGCACTACGTAGTTTCGGTTCTGTGGCGAACAGCTCTAAACAATACTTTACATATGCTTTTAATTCCATTATTATACACAGATTCACAGTGAAAGAAATATATTCATTCCATTACAGTACTCAGTTTAAATTAGCCTCCTATCTGAAGGTTTTTTACACTGCAGTCCCCTATTGTTTTCATTAAGAACAAACAGATCATTATTAATATTTTATTCACATTTTACTAGTAATTCAGTAAAACAAAAAACATTAGGCGGCCCAAGAAAACAGCTCTTTCTGTTAAGAGTGGAACTGAGAAGCTTGGTTTCCAAGGCACTCTCCTACATTGATTCTTCTAATGTTTAATAGTGAGAAGCAAAAGATTTATGTCATGTATCTGCATGCAAACATCTTGTAAAGTGTCAAAACTTAACACTCTAAGTGCACAGATCAGTTTCAGACAAAGAAGTTAGCAGGAAGCACTGAGAAAGTGTAGATGTAAGCAGGATGACTTAGCAAATTCAAATGAAGAGTATCATAATGTTTAAATTTGGAATATATTTCATACTGGTGAAGTGCCCTTTAAAACAGGTTGCACAGAGGCTAGCAATAAAAATAAAATAAAAATGCCAACCCAAACCAAAAAAAACAAACCCAAACAAAAACCTAACAAACAAAAAAACAACCCATGAATTTATTTCAACTCAAAAACCCAGTCTCCCACTAACTGGCATTCTCTTTACCTCACTTAAAAGTCCCAACTTCTTATCAACATTCATTTGGACACCTCAAACCAAGAAAGATTAGCCATTCATGCACTTTCTAATGCCCTGCCAATACTGACATTCTAGCTAGCAGCTGCCTAAAGGAATATATAAAAACTGAGTTCTGCTCACCTTCCTTCTCTACCAGGTTGCCAGTTTTTCAGAAACTTAGGAATTTAGTTATCTTAAGACTTCTATTTGTTTATCAAAATTGGTTGAAAATGGTCAACAGTATCAAAACAACACACCCCATCTTCCTCAGAAAGCCAGGCCAAAGCATCTTTTGAGCAAAAAGCCTGAATTCAGGGGAAGGAGTAAAACAGAAGAACCAAGAACCATACAAAGTAATCTGGTAAAACTCTGAGATTCTTATACATGCATACCAGGAGTACAGGAAAAATTAAGATAATTTAAAGAACATCAAGTCTTAATGCATGGCCAAAAACATGACTCCACAAAAATGCACCAGAAACTTTCAAATAAAATTGATATTAAAATATTTTCCTCCTATACATTTTATATTCCATTACTGCAGCCTGTCAAGAAGAACTTTTTGCTCTTTGCACCTGGCCTTTATACATTAAATGGTTGCAATCAGCGCACTGCAACTGCATGCGTGATAGTAAATACTATGAGTATCAGTTAGCACATTTATGGCTATGTGCTACAAACAATGACCTTTTTTGACTTGTGTGCCTGGTTATCCAGCACCTGATGGACAAGTATTTGGCTCAGTTCATTCATGAGTGTTTAGCAAAGCTGGGAAACACATCAGCGTTTTGGAACCAGAACATCAAAACCCCGTTTTGCAAAATATAATGATAACTCAAACTCCAGACATTTATTTCAAACTCAAACCAGCCTCAGTGAATTAATATTATAAACACACTCTGATTAATCATATTTATTAAAAAAAAGTAAAAGCAAACCCTGCAATTATTATCTTATTCATTCATAACATTTGTTTTTGCACATCTTAAATAACAAAAACATACTTACTAATAAAACAAGTTTTTGGTACTTCTGTTTTAGCTCTGCCAGACTGTCCGACGGCTTTGCACCCAGAATTTTGTACCAGTCCTTTTGTGTTATTCTTTCAAAGGCCATAGTCTGAATGGCTTTGAAATTACTTCATTAGCACTGTGTAAGAAAATCAGATAAATGTAACTACAATTTGAAAGAGAAACAGTTACAAAAAGCAAAATGAGGAAATGTGACAAACTACAGGATCATGAAATAGATTGCACCCTCCAGCACATCTACACCTACATAAGATCTATAGTGCAAAAAATCAACTTAATTCACATGGCCATTCCATCCCATAGATTGTCATACATGAAGTGACTTAAGTTAAGCCGTATTTCCTGTCCCAGTTCCTTCAGAAGCTGTCCACATGCCTTTAAAATAATTTGCGTTTCAACCGTCTGACCTATTTTGAACCTACCCATGCTATATATACACTTTTTATAGATACACTTTTAAAAAGATATACATTTTATTTTGAACCAATACTGTACTTATATGAAAAAATGAAGTACAGGGAAGTGTGACATTTTGTCAGTTCTGCAATGAGATACGTACAAGAAAAAAAAAAGGTATGGCCTGCATTTTACACAATGATATTCACAATATAGACCATCCTTCATCCTACTGGGTAAGAAGGCTTAACTTTTTTAATCTTAAAGTAGAAAAGCATACAAAAACAAATAAACAAAAAAAGAACAAAAGCATATGAAGTTAGCACAGGTGGCTAAGTAAAACCTAACTACTTGGGTGCTGTTTATTTTTGGCCATCTATCATCAACCTAATGACCCAGAATGAAAAAAATAAACAGGAGAATTAAATGCCAGTAACAGCACAGTAACGATTGAGCTTCAAGCAGATTCTTGGGCATACTGAAATCCCAAGCTTGTAGTAGCTGATATATCATGAACTTTCTGTTAAGAAATCTCCCAGTAGGGACAAGTTTCTCAAGTTCGCAAGTTTCGTAAGTCTTTTTCTGTTGTCCAAAGAAAGAAAGAAAAAAAAAAATTTTCCCATTTCACTACTAGACCCAGTTTCTGGTGACTTCCACCACTTCAGAACAAATCCTTTTTTTCACGGCAGAAGAAAAGCGTGCCTTCCAAACGTGGCAGAGGTCCAACCAGGTCGCGGGCACGCCGCCTGCAGGGCGGTGCCTCCCCCCCTTCGCAGGCAGGCAGGCAGGCCCGCCCCGCCCCTCTCCACCAGGGCCCCTTTCTCCCGAGGGCACCCGCACGGGCCTTTAAAAACACGCGAAAAGGCGAGAGTTGCCCGGGGCCGCGCTTCCCCGCCGCAGCCCGACGCCGGGGCCCAGCCCAGAGCAGCGGCCCCGCGCCGGCCGGGCCTCCGCTGCGGGGGGGGGCCGGCAGGACTCCTGGAGGAAGGCCAGGGAGGCGGCTGGGGGCTTCCCGCCGCCGCCGCCGCCACGCCGCCTCAGCACGGGGGACGAGCACGCGCGGGAACCCTCCCCCACTGCGGCCATTACAGGCCGCCCCCTCCCGCTGAAGCCCCCACGGCAACGGCGAGCACCCACCTGCCCCGCACCGCCGGCCAGCCGACGGAGGCGCCGGTGCTCTCCATAACTCATCCGGCGGGAAACAGTCCCGCTGAGTGGCGCTCTGCGATTTTAGCGTGGCAGAGGACAGCGGTGCATGTGACTTACGGCGCCTCGATCCTTGTTTCCGCCCGGGAAGTTGTGGCGTTGGCACCGGTAGGAAGCGGAGCCGCCGCTGAGGCCCGACGCCGTTTCTATGGCGACCAGCGGCGCTCCAGAGCTGTGCGGCTGCCGCCGGGGTCAGTGAGTAACGGCCCGGCGCCCTCCGGCGCTCCTTCCCGGCCCGGGCGAGAGCGGACGGCTTTTCACCCCTCCTTTCCCTTCAGGGATTCCGTTTGCAGGTGCAAGGAGACACCGGGGTCCGCCGTGTTTTCCCTCCCCCGGTACGGCCTGCCCGGCACCACCTCTCCCTTCAGAGAACCTGCCCGCAGGTGCGGGGGGACCCGCGGGCACTGGGCCGTTTCGCCTTCCTTCGTCGCGGGCCTACCTCCTGCGCCGCGCCGCCCCGGAGGCACAGCTTAGCTCCCGCACCGGGGCACGGCGCCCGCCAACACCCCGCGATGGGCTTGGCGTGGGGTCGGGCTCTCTGTGCCCGGCGGCTCCGGGCGGGCCGCGGGCGGAACGGGGCTGCCCGGCCTCCTCCTCGCTGCCCATACGAGTTGTCCCGACCCTGTGAGCGGAAAGAGGAGATAGGGCAAGCGCTTTCATGAAAGAAACTAAAGGGGAAGGAAGAACATCCTCCTAATGAAAGAAATTAAGCTCAGGAAGCAGACTTTTTAAAGTTGTATATTACGTAATGGTTTTCTGGGATGCATTAAAAGGAGTGTGGCCAGCTGTCGAGGGAGGTTATCCACCCCCTCTACTCTGCCCTAGTGAGACCACATTTGGAATGCTGTACCCAGTTTTGGGCTCCCCAGTTTAAGAAGGACGTGGAACTGCTTGAGTAAGTCCAGTGGAGAGCTACCAGGATGATCAGGGGGCCGGAGCATCTCTCTTATGAGGAAAGGCTGAGAGTCCTGGGTTTGTTCAGCCTGGAGAAGAGTGAGGGGGGATCTCATCAATGCTTATATAAATATCTAAAGGGTGGGTGTCAGGATGGGACTGGACTCTTTTCAGTGGTGCCCAACAGAACAAGGGGCAATGGGCACAAGTTGGAACACAGGAAGTTCCAGTTAAATATGAGAAAAACTTTTTTCCTGTGCAGGTGCCAGAGCAGCGGCACAGGCTGCCCAGGGAGGGTGTGGAGTCCCTTCCCCGGAGACATTCAAAACCTGCCTGGACACGTTCCTGTGCCCCCTGCTCTGGGTGTGCCAGCTCAAGCAGGGGGTTTGGACAAGACGATCTCCAGAGGTCCCTTCCAACCCTGACCATTCTGTGATTCTGTGATATATGAAGACACTTCCTCTTGGAAAAAGAAAGAAAGAAAAAAAAAAAAGCTTAGTTTGGTGCTATAGACTTCAGTTTTTGCTATCTCAGTCGATTTTAGTTAGCAAAATCCCTAAATACTAGTCTAGACAAAGTCAGGTCACACTATGCCTTTAAATGCGTAGCATACATCTCCTAGCAATATTTTAATGTGACATGATAGAATTAAAGCAACTTTTTGTCATTTTTCGTACCCTTTGAACTGTTCAAGTAGAGCAGCAGCTAGGCTGCACGGACATTAGTCGGAAGAACTGGGAGTGTTGTTCTGGCATATTGTTCTCATTAACCACCAGTACAGGAAGGGTGTGAGACAATTGGGACTGAACAATAAACGTGGAGAATTTAAACAAAATTTTAACATGAGCGGTAGAGAATCAAGAGACTTTCTGGGTAGGTAAGAAGAAAAACATCTACTCTGCAAAACCACTCAAGACCTGTGCATCAGCCTGACTTTTGTCTACCCTGGTCATCTATGTCTCTACAAAATAGTCTGTAGGTTAGTGTTTTACCCTTTTCTGCACTTTTGTAGGTGAGGTCAAATTTGTAACGTGAGTGTGTATAGTTGTCAAAAGTGAGAGAGACTTGTCTTTGCACTTGGGCAGTACATACATGAGCCCTGGAACAATCCAGCTCCTTCTGTCAATACAGTGTTAGCTTCTGCAGCACCAGTGTGGGTAATTACATATTTCACTGAAATCATTGATTTCTAGACGAGATGTATCAAGCGTGAGTTGGTTTACATAGTCCCTTCTGAAATTAGAATTTACCTCTCAGGCAGAGGTTTCAGTATGATTGCAGGAGTTACCTTCTTCATTTTGGCTTATCATCAGCCCACCTATAACTTGGAATGGCCCACAGAATGTGATGTATTTCCCTCAGCCATTGATTGCAGCTCATATGTGAACAAGTACTGTTGTTGTGAAGGGGGGGAAATTTAAAAGAAATTTGTAAAAGATGTGGTGATGTCTTGGAGATTGGTTACTAAACCTGTGCTTTTACCACAAATAGCTAATATCCTGTTACACACTGGATATATTTACAATATCCATTTTTTATTCTTTATGCCCAAAATTCTTAAATGTTGCATTTAGAGTTTTTCCATTTTAACTCTTTAAAGGATTGGTGCCTGAAGCCAGCTTGTAACGTAGTTTAAAGTCAGACTTACTTGAGAGATTGTGAGCACTTGTATTCAATAGTATAATTATCTTTAATTAGTTGTTCAATATAAAATTAACTATAAATGTTAAGGAATTATCTCTGAAGTCAGTGGAACAATATTGGAGAGGTGAAACCTTCATTCTTTTCTGTGCATGTTCAGCAGTCATGCCGAAGTAAAAGAAAATAGGCTGTTTAATATAAAGGTTTGGTGTTCATGGGCTGCAAAATGCATAAACTATGAAATGAAATTACTGCAGGATTATCTGGCCTTGTCTGGAATTATTGTCTTTGTGTCTCAGTATCTCTTAATTTTAATCTATCGAGTTTCAGAAATCACAATGTTATGGTTGGGCTGGTCTTTGATAATCATATTCTGTCTGTTCATAATGACTCTTGAAGCTGTTGATCAGCAAATCATCAAGATTTGTTAAAATCAAATGGGTGTGTCGAGGAGAGAGAGCAGGGCAAAGCAGACTGAACTCAAATGCTACCCATTGATTTTGGCAGGTACTGTCTGGTAAGTCAGCCTGTAGTTCAAACCAGCGGTAGGATTTGCTGCCTTTTCCCCTTCTGACAGCAAAACAAAGGCAGGGAAGTGACATGGCACTTACTGTAAGGGACTTACTGTGAAAGTGTGGGATGTGTGGAGAGAGAAAATGAAGTTATGGAGAAGATCTGGGACTGTTGTCCCAGAATGGGAGTTACGGGCCCTTTGTCTGTAGGAAACCAGGCTTCATTAGCTGCTTAAACAAATCATTATGTGAGAATGTATAGGTGCTATTAACTTCACTGGAGCTGGACACCTAAAAATGTTAAAAAGTTTTCTTGTCTTGTTTAGTGTAAGACATTTTATATGTAGGTTGGGTATGTTAGACATTTTAGTGAGAAAATTTAAAATTTTAGTAGAGCTTTATTTAAAACTGTCACATAATATTGTGTTGTGTTGTCATAGTAGAGGAAAAATTATTTAAGGAATTAACTGGACTGCTGTGTACATATTAATACAATTAAAAATTAGTACAAATGGTGTAGTGGCCCCTTGTTATTTTATTCTTTTAAGTAATTGTTAAAACATCCAGACTTTTTCAATTTTAACTACATTTTTTACTTCTGTAGACAATTGTTATTTTTCAAACTGTTGTTCAGAGTAGTAAAGCTTTTTAGCTTTTTTTGTTTGTATTGGTTTTAATTGCTACATATGTTTACAGAAGAGCGATGCACCAGTTATATAAAAATTCAGAGGGCAAGTCTTTCTAAAATTACTTAGCATCTCGAATACTCAAAATATTTGAGAAATTACAATTTTTGCAACAAATCCATTTTTTATAGTTGGAAAGACAAAGTTATTTAGTATAATTCCTATCTGGACAAATATCTCAGTATACACTGTAGTGCTCTTGATACAAAGCACTATACCTGAATTAGTCTGTCGGCTCACTTGTTTATTTAATTAATGGTTTTCTGAAAGCCTAGTCTTTTCTGCTTTCCTGTTTGTCTTGCAGCTGAGAAGAAATAGGATTCATGGGAATAAAGCCCAAAGAAAGTGCTAGATCACCTGGTCTGTTCTGGGTCCAGTAAATTCTGTCTGACTGTCAATATTAAAAGCTGGAAAATCCGCCACTTGTGAGAAGGCTGCTTCACCAGCTAATCATTGTACTGTTAAAAATTGTCTCTAATTCTAAACTTGAATTTGCCTGGCTTCTATTTCCAGACATCAATTCTTCTTACACCTTTTGCCTTAAACTGTGATGTTTTAGTATCTGATATATACCAGCATAAGCAAGCAATGAATTTTTTTTTAATATACATTTAAGAGCTTGAGCATGTTTAATTCATGCATAGATAGGTATTTTGGCTTAAATGATTTTTAAAGTTGTTCTTTCTTCATTTTTCCAACTTCTGAAAGTGGCAATTAGTAAGAGTAATTAATTAATTTGGCAATTGATAATACAGTATTTCACTATGGGGTCTCACTGATACTCCTTCTGGTGTGCTGTTCTCATTCTGACTGTTTAAGAGTACAGTGAGAAGAATTTTTTTCAGATGAAGTTTTCTGTCAGAGCTGACTTGATGTAAGTGAAAATTCTGAATTCTGTCTTTTGGGAACAATTTTTTGTCTGCAAAAGATAAAGTAATTTTTTCAACCCTGTAGGGCTTCTTTTTTATCAAGATATTAAAAATCCTTGGAAGGGATAGTATTATTTAAACTGATTAATGTTTGGGGTTTTTTTTGGGGGGGTGGGCTGTGTGTGTATGTGTTTCTTTTTTTTTTTTTAAGAGAAAGGTGTCAGAGATCTGAATGTTAAGTTCCATTTTGTTTTACTCAGGTCAGATTTGTCAACAGTAAAAAGAAAACCAAAGTTTTGTCTCCCAGGAGATGTGGATCTGATAGACTAAATGTCATAATGATGTGAACAAATGAGATGTAACATGCACTGAAAATATATGTTTTCCATTAAATTTCCACAAAAATGATTGAAAACGTCTTGGGAATTATTTAAGCAATTTACAATATTGTTTAAAAAGGTACATCTGGGCACACTGAGTACAGTCTTTTGTCGTTCATTAGCAATGTATTTAATGAGGGTTTTTTTAAGTGATAGATAGTTAAGGTAACAGACAAGTGACAGATTGTTTGTCTTTAACGATTTCCCTATTTCAGGCCCATTACAAAGCAATTAGAAATCTGACAGCATTTTTACTCTGCATTACTGATCATCTAAAGTGATGAGAAATGAGAGGTGATGAATATTAATTGTATATTTTCATATAATTATCATAAATTATTACCTTGTCTACTGTGCTGCAGGTGGAGTAAAATCAATGGATTAAAATTCAGTCAAATATGATAATTTGAAAGACTTCATGACTTAGTTTATGTCTTTAAAGCATGGTGTCAATCAGTCTATACCAGGCATAGATTAACTGCAGGAAAGACAAAGATACTCATACCTTTCCTTGCTTTGCTAACACAGATCAGCATGGCATTTACTCTTGTATCCTCTGACAAATTATTTACCTCTCTCCTGTACACATTTACGCTGGACTTATATCTATGCCTGTCCAACTTTTTTCCATAAATATTTACATAATGTTTGAACATTAAAACAATATTAAAAGCTGTGCACTTGGCTGAATGAAGAAACAGTTATTCTAATCTTTTTTCACCCACTTGGTATATGTGCATTGTAATGTATCACCTATTTGCTTTGTGCTTTTATTTTCAGGTGAACTCTGCCTCTATCAAAAGTGAGGAACGTCCATATGACTTGTTTGAAGTATGGACCTTTATTCAAATTTTGTTCTGAAGGTGCAGTCATCAATAATAAGCATCCATAATAAAAAGACATGACAGAATCTTACTTTGTTCTACCCTGTAAGTAATAAGTCTTCATAAGACTCATATCATTGGTCTTGAAATTTCGAAGGATATCATCAGTTCCTTTTCTGACAGGGGGAAAGGAGGCACAAACATTGAAGTGTCAAAGTGACAATGAATTTTGGTGTTCTGTTTTGGAATACGTAACTCCTATAACTTACAGTACTTCTCTTTATCATGCATCTGTGTTCAGAGCAGACTTCTTTTACAGTTGGTGGAAAAACTACAAAACCAGATTGCAGTTGCTCCAAATCAGGTATGTAGAAAGTGTGACTAGTGTTTGTGTTTTTCCTGGGAAATTTTGGTTGATACAACTTATTCAATATCACTTTAGAATTTTAAGACAAAGACAAGACTGATATCCAATTTATCTGGGGCAGCAGACCTTAGCCATGAGACAATAGTCTATTTTCCTGCATTTCCCTGCACGTTTCTGGCTCAGTGAAGTCAGTGAATTGGAGGAATCATAAAAACAAATGATTATATCACTAAGTCTATTAGAATCCACGTACTTAAAGTCAAATAAAAACTGCACATGCAAATTTATATGTTTATCTTGATTTTCAGTGCTTGACTTTCCAAGCCTCATAATTTAAACTGCTTTTGAAAAATCTCATTAGCATTATTAACATGATATTTTAGCTACTGAAATTGCTGTGTTAGTAAGAAAGAACAGGGAGTGGACTGTTTTCTGATGGTGGCATACCTCACAACAAGCTACTGTCTTAATTTGGTTTGGTCAAGTGCACAAGAACTTAAGAGCAGCCAGAGTTAAACACGTACTTAGCCTTCTATCTGTGATAGTGGCCAGTAGTGGAGAGAAAAGATAACCAGAAACAGCACTAGATTAGGGAAATCCTTCAGGTGTGAAATCCTCAGAGATGTCAAATTTTCATATGTATATTAAATTACCCTGTGGGCTAACAATATGTAGTTACTAGCACACTGTTGTTTGAAGTTAAGGGTCTCATTCATCAATAAACTAACATTACTTGGTTACACTTTGATAGTATGGTATATTCTAATCCCCATTTTCACCGTAATGCGATTTCTTTGAGACATTGTCATGCTCTAAAAAGCCTTGTTCCCATACTGATTGCCTGCAAATGAAAAAGATAGCATGACTAGGCTAGTACCACAGTGTTCTTACTGCTGAAGCCTCATGGTCATTTTAATGAATCTTTTTTTATGTTGTGTGTAGTCAAGATCCAACTTTGTTCAAGTTTAAATTATACATACATAAAAATTAATCTGTTTTTTTTCCCCAGTTATATACTAGTACATTATACAGTAAATGTTTTCATAGGTTGTCATTTCAATCCTGGTTCTGTCATCTAGGCTGAGTAGAATTAATTAACGAAGAACTGCATCATGCTCCATGAGACTCTATGAAGGGAATATTCTCTGTGATACACATTGTTCTCAGTATCCCTCTGCAACTCTGAAAGAGTGCTATTTTATGGCTTTCCATCTTTCACGTCTCTCATAGAACACAAAATAGTTTTAATACTCATCTGCTCTCTCAGTATTAAAATTGCAGTTATACCTGGATTGCATGTGGATTTTTCAAACAAAAAGACCTCTATTCTTCCTGTCCCTTTTGTACATATGTTCACATTCTGCCTAGTCACATGCTGCTAACCATGTGTATAAAGCCACGTTATGTCATATTTCTTCTTTTTTAAATTCCTGTAGTGAAAAGACTGAATAAGACTCCTTTTGTTGATATACCTTGATCTTTATTCTGATATACTTAAACCAAATATTCAGGTGTTTGAAAACCCTTATCAGAAACAGGCATGTTTAATGTCACATGGGTTACTTACTAATGCAAACTGCAATATACACAGAGGCAACAGAGCAACAACTGCAGTGTCTATGAAGCTTGCAAACATGACAGATTGACAGCATTTCACAGTTTATGTTAAAACCAGCTTCTTGAGAAAGGTAATTAAAAAATGAAATGTTCAGTTCTGGTATTTAGATTTTTCATTTTATTTTAATTGGCTTTTTCCAAGATAATTGGATATATTTCCACATGTTTGTTGAAGAGGACAACTGGGCTAATTGGCTTTTTGCTTATTTTCTTTAGAGGTATGGTTTATAATTTATCATACTTTTGATTAACATTTTTCCATTAGGTGGATTCTTGTAAAGACTAGAGTACTTTCCAAATATGGTGACAAGTACTAAAATCCCTTTTAGCATTACAGGAAAGAATATAGTTGGTGTGCTTCAAATACCATTTCATTATATTTTCCTATATTGCATATATTTTTCAGCCTTAGCTTAAGCAAAACTCCTGTTGTCTTTTCAGTTTGAACTGAAAGGTGTCATTTGAAGATACAGCTATGCTGATCTAATGACTAGTTGCCACTGAAAGTGGTAAAATCCTTCTGGCATTCCTTTTTCACCCATTTCAGTCATGTACTCTTGCTGTCCTTGCATCAGCACTGCCATTCATGTGGCCACACAGTGAAAAAATACGTGGAGATAAATGAGCAAAAATCTAATTCTGCCAAAATATTTTTAAATTCCTGCTAATCCAGCTCTGCTGAACAGATTTGTCATGTGTCAGTGCCAGCACAGAGAAGGTATCTGGAGAACTTGTCCAAGACAAGGGGAAGAGAGGGAAGGGGGGAGCAAACAGCCCATTTTGATGTCACCTAGCCATTAGGTCATATTACTTTATCATCAAATTGCACTGAGCTAGGCTGAGTAAAATTTAGAAAAGTAAGCACATGGTAAATCTGTGTTGAGATAATGCATATCACCAATGAATGTTTGAAGGTTGAGATATATAAAAGAGGACCAGTCGCAGAAGATCAATCCAGTCAAATGGAAATAAATGTTACTGAATAAATTTGCATTTCTCTCTGATTTTTTGTAACTGGTACTGAGATTCATCTAGTTTAACATTAAAATTATATTTCAGCAATATAGTTGGCTTTTTTTGGCTCATAGAATTACTTGGTTCTGCATGGTTACCTCATCGTTACCTTAATGTTGATTTGCGGGGCGGGGGGGTTGTCCATTGTTATCCCAGGCAAGTTCAGAGCCTGTTGTACTAGACATCGTACAGACATATTGTTAAAAAAAAATCCTATTGCTAAAAGAATAAGTAGATCTATTTAACAAAAGATCTAGAAGAAAGAGTAATTCAAGAAATCTGGGAGGGCAATGAAACAGCAACCTATTTTGCATAACTAGTCAAATGGATCAGTTTATGATTGAAAGGCTTTGTAGCAGTTTTCAATGAATGGAATGTTTAAAGTTTTGTCTGCATATTGTAGACTATGAAAATAATAATATATACTTCAAAAGCAAGCATTTCTTTAAGAAATGCACAACAGGGCATCAATCCTGCAAAGAAGCATATATGCTTCTATTTGCACTGAAGTAATGGACACATGGACATCCTTTTTGTTAAACAACTGTGTAAGTATTTGCAGGAGTTGGCTCGTAAACTGTTAAGGCCAGCTTCAGAATTCCTTTAGCAATTACTGCTACTGTTAGTCTTGCTGGTAACTTTGATTGCTAAGCTGTTAGATGTATCAACCCATAAACTATTGTCTCTGAAAGATAGTAGAGCTGACTGTGTAAATGGTATGTTGTTTCTTTTAATTAAAGTAAACATGCATTCAAATGTTGGTCTTCATACAATACTAAAGCAAGTACTCACTTTAAAATCTTACTGTGTAAGTTTTTTGTCAGCATAGCTTTTGCAGTAACACCATGAAAGTTTCCTTCTCACAGGTAACTTGTTCATCAGATGGCAGATCTTGTGCATAAAAAAGTATAATATAAGGGTTTCTCAACTGACCAGTCTGTATCAATATTTGACTGTATATATGTCCAAAAGCCAGTGATCTAGTTTAGGTTTATGTATATTCTGACCTGGATTCAGCTCATTTTATCTGAAGGTCTATCCCATACTTGTTTTCCCCTAAATTAAAAAAAAAAAAAGCCCTTCCTGTTAAAAGGAATAAAGTAATTACAAAGCTCCTGAGTTCTTGGTGATATCTTTGTATAAACAACTTCTGAATCACAGTAGTTGTTCCATTATAATAGGGGTAAAGAAGATAGGGGGCAGCAGGGAGAATATAAGAGAAGAGGTGGTTTTGTTGTAAATCTGTATGACTTTATTTCAGGTGTTTCTGATTTTATTATGTATACAGACAATCAGATTAAGTCCACAGAAAATGTATTTTCTTTTTCTACTTATAGCCTCCAAATTTCCCTTTCAATTCCAAATCTTGCTACTTCAGAGAGGAGCAATAGGCAAAGTATATATGCACCCAAATGATATTCCATCTAAAACCCACCATGCTCTTACAAGCTGTAGGGAAAATGGTGATACAAGAATGGTTCAATTTTCCAATCACTATTTAATGATGTCTTAACTATTAACAAAAAACTTATCCTTTCATTTAAGTTACAAACTTTTGTAGTTCTAAACAGGAAATGGCAAGGAACAGAAGTCTAATAAGTGCTCAGGAAAAAATGCCATATGGCATGAGCATCATCACAAAAATACGATGAGCTCTTAACTTTGCAAATGTCTTCATGCCACATGGATGCACAACCTACATTAGCAAAAAATGGTGACTAAAACCGTGGCAACTTTTCACTCATGTCATTTGTCAAGGTAAGATGTTTAATTTGCTGCTCTGTGGTAAGTTGAAGAAATATAGTTGAGTAAATATTTTGTTAGCATCAGTCTCAGACTAAAGACGAAGTAAAACATTTTAAATATTTTAATAATTTCTCTGTATAGTATACTCTGTTTTGTTCAAGTAAGAGGAAAAATGTCTCAAAACCCTAAAGACAGGTTGATTTTCAACTTTTGCCTTTATTTAAAATTCTAGTCCTTTCAGTGTTTGAATCCTTCATTCTGGATCCATCTGCAGCTGATTTAGTGGTCTTGGAATCTGTTAAGTAATTTTCTTTGTCTTCTCATGTTTCTTTGGCTCTTTAGGTACCAGTTCTTCCTCTTTGGTCAGATGGCAAACTGGAATGCTGAGTCATGGTGTTAATAATTGATTCCAGTCAGGAGGGCTGACAATATTTTTGAATCAAAGAAAGTATAAGAACAATTAGAAATTACAAGTTACTGCATGTACTTATTGAAGGCAAGAGATCCCGTTGTGTCCTGGAAGCCCTTGCCAGAGCACAGCGAGGGTCGGCTGCTCCCTGTGGGCCGGGAGCTGGGGGCCAGGCCACAGGGCAGGGGCTTCGCCAGGCAGGGCCCAGCCGGGATGGCAGCCAGGGACAGGCAGAGCCCCAGCCATGTGGCGAGCCTGGGGTGACGAGGCAGGGCTGAGGCTGAGCCAGGAGCACTGGTCAGTAAGCTGGGGTCAGGACCAGGTCTGGCGTCAGGGTCAGACACAGCCAGTGGTCGCTAGGCCAAGCTGGGAGCTCAGCCTGCGGGCCGGGGCCTGCGTGCAGGTCAGTGGGGCCCACAGCCAGGCACGGGTACAGGCACGGCTGCTGTGCGGGTGTGGCTGCGCCTTGGGCAAGGCCAAGCACTTGAGCTTCGGCTTGAAGGCAGCTCCCACAGAAGGGGGCCAGCCTTGGCTGAGGCTGCCCTGCAGAGCTGTCTGGCGGCTCCCCACAGTCACCAGAGGGGAGGAGGGGCAGCCCTCAGCTGTGCTATCTCTAAGCTGGCCCTGAGCCCAGCAGCCAAATCCCCAGGAAGGGGATACAATCAGGGCCCTCACGGCCATTTAAGATCCCAAGGTGCTGCTACCCCTCTCTCTGCTTCACAGAAGGGCATGGGAGCAGATGGTAGCCCTCGTAACTATGCAAGTATAAGTGACTCCTAAGTTTCAAACTTTTACAGCTTTTTATTTACCTTGTTATCTACATTAACTAGTAAAACTGTGCTATGACAACTCTGTTATCAATTTCTTTGAGAGCGCTTATTTTGGTCAAAGAAATGTATGTTTTCATTTTTTGCACTGATTTCTTTTCCAAAGTGCGGCAGCTTCATTCCTCAGGCATTGAGTTGGTTTTGTCTGTTCCAGGAACTGAAAGCAAATCCCATTTCTCTGGCACTTGGGGTGAGACAGAAGAGGCGTATTGAGAGCTGTCTAGTTTCTTGGCTAAGTAAGATGAGATAGTAAACACTGTCAGATTTTTGTGGTATTCAAAAAGGATTGTTTAAACTACTACTTCTGCTTTAGGCACCGGTTGCCTAACTGAGCAGTATAGTTTCTTTTCTTCTGTTTGGGGTATGGGAGAAAAATCTTTCATGGCCAGAGGTCTGTGGGATGCCAGGGTTTCAGTGGGGAAGTGACAGAGAAAGGAGAATCAGTTTCTTTCTATTCATTGACTCAGAGATCCAGGATAAAATTTTCCTTCAAGCCTTTGGCAAAATTCCCAACAATTTTAGTGGGACATGAGTTTCACACACAGCTTGTACTTGTTAGATTATTATTCAGAGCGTACTCATTTAGAATAGATTATAATTTTATGATAGGCTGTAATTGGAAAGAGTATTAGGAGGAAAGGGGAAGATTTGGCTTTCCTAATAAAAGGAAAATTATCACTTTTTCTTTCCAACTACTAAAGTTGAGAACACTTTAGTTTACTTGGGAGGAGGGACGTTTGGAGCATTATTTGTTGAAGAAGGTCCTTCCCAAAGTGGTACAGATTTTGTGTGTAAATCTGCCCTTTACTGAATGAATTGTTATGAAGGCAGTTTCCAAAACATATTAAATTTACTGAACTATTAGGCTTTGGTTTTTATCATGTAAAGTATGTATACTGTGGGTTTCCTGTATAATAAAATTAAATTTAGAATTTTAACAAGTGTTATGATGATGTTAATGCAGGCCAGTATCAGGAAATATTTCAGGACCATAATACATGAAACATCATGTTATCGTCTATCAATATAAAGATATAATAATATGGTTATCTGAGGCACACATGCATGTACTGCAACAATAACGTAAGTGCAAACAAATATGAAACATGTATGATGGCTGGATAAAAATACTTTAACAATGCAAACAAGTGATGAATAAATATAAGGTTTTCTTAACTCCTTCATTGTGGTTAAGATCTGATATTGCCATTATTTAAATTTTTAATACCTTTGGTAGATAACTAAAATGCATTCACCATGCAAATAATGCTTTTCTTGAGAAATCCAACATGAAGTGCAAGTACAAAAATAAACAGGTAAATTTAAATATGTAAATTTAAATAGAATATTAAAATAAATCACTATATCTTTTGAACAACTACTGAAAAAAATAAAGCAAAGAATACATGCTTGTCAAATATGCAGTATAAATAAATAATTTTGGTGAAAATGGATGACTAGATGTAACAAAGAGGGGACCAAATAATGAAGGGCTAAAGGGTGGTTGTTACATCTGATGTACTTCATTGTATGTTGTAAGTAATTGCTAGCCATAAAAAATTCCATGGCTTCTGTATAAGAAAGAGAGACAATTTGACAGGCAACACTAGTAGTAAGCGACAGCAAGTACAAATCCTTGGCAACTGTCATTATCCTGCTGTTGAATTCACATCCAAAACTGTGTGATAACTTTGACCTGTGTAGCTGTTACTGAACCAACGTTTGTTAAAGTAACTATATTTTTCAGTTATGGAAAAAAAATATTAGCCTTGTGCAGATTTATGCCTTAGAAAACTGTACAGACTATTTACTTTTTTAGTATACTGTTGTTTCCTGTTTAGAGAAGAAATATGGAGAAATGTGCTTTAGTTAGACAATAATGAATAACTAGAAGATTGCACTAAAGCAATAGAATAAAAATTTTGATCTGATGTAGCTAAACAATTTCAACATATAGAACTAACTGAAAGTAAAGGTCCTTTTGTAATAATTACAAAAACCTTCATTGCTTTGGCCATGAATAAACAGCAGTTTAATTGCTTTTAAAGGGGAAAAAAAGTTGTTAAAGCTCTTTAGGTTTTTAGGTTTTTAATTTCTTTTCCCATTTAAATTCTGGTTTCAAAATCTTTTCTCTCTATATCTCTATCTGGGCATCTTTACTTGTGACGTAAAGATAGGATCACAACATTGTGCTGTTAACAGCTAGCAAAGTTTGCCATTGAAGAAGAAATTTTGCTTTAATATGGAGTACCAAGCTGTTTTTCCTGACTAGTGAATGCCATTTCACATCGGCTCTTTCATGAGGTTTCCACATATTAGGACTTCCATTTTATGGCATTTAATCTCCAGAAGGGTGGGCACCAGGTTTATGTCTAAAACTGAGTTTTCTCAAAATATAAAACAGCTCAGAAGTGCAAGTGTAAGATTACTTTTGGTAATTGCATGCTTGCATTTTCTGTTTGAAACCACCTCAGTTAAGGAATTGGAGGGTATGCACAAGTACCCTAAGGTTTATGTACACTGTATGTATACATACTTGTCATGATGGTGGGAAATCTTAAGAAAAAGCTGACAAGGACTGGGAACAATGGTAGTTGTAGTCCTGTAGGTATTTTCCTTGTATAGTGTAATTTAGTGACAGGAGGTGTCGTAGGTATATTGTTGAAAAGTACTAGCACTTTGCTACAC
This sequence comes from Phalacrocorax carbo, assembly GCF_963921805.1. NCBI lineage: Eukaryota > Metazoa > Chordata > Aves > Suliformes > Phalacrocoracidae > Phalacrocorax > Phalacrocorax carbo. Next base: position 63,486,204 of record NC_087517.1, read on the forward strand.
CAGACCTATCACATAATGGCTTACTTGTCATGTAAACAAGATAATTTCTAGTTAATACTAACAGTACTGCTAATATTCCATCAAAACGCTTCATGAGTAGTAAGGATGCTATCCGCTAAAGAAGGAAGTTATCTACAGAATTAGTAATGGCAATTAATAGATTTTTATTGTTTAAACAAATTGTTTCTGGTTTTGTAGTTATTTTCTGCTCTTGCAGCGGGTAACAAAACAGTCTTTTAAAAAAAAGAGGACTTACGAAAAATAATGTCCTCTTGCTGTCAGTGGTCAGAATTCAGAACTCAGCATAATGTGTTAAAATTCATAATACTAAAAAGAGTGTTCTTTGACTGTACTGCAATACTTAGTATTCTTGTGATAGGGTTAGTTTAGGGATTTCCAAGGCATACATACTGCAGTCTATGCAGACTAATTTTGAATTTCACATTTGTTGTGACATAACTTTTTGTAATTTATAATGGGAATATACTTAAGAATTATTTGAATATGAAAGAAAAATGAGGGCTTGATGTCATCTAATTCCTTTCTTGCTTCTTGTTGATCTTTGCTGCTTCTGTTGACACAGCTATACTAGTGCTGATTTGGATCTTCCAAAGATGGCATAAAAATGGTTGTGTGGTCTTCATATGGGTGAATATTCCATCTAGACTTTTGGCCTATGGTATAAACTAATTTTGTGCCATTAATAGTAGCCGCAGATTGAAAGTTGGAGGCTTTTATTCTCATTATTTTTAATGTTTTTATGCAAATTAAACCTTTTTTAGCTTAATGAGATAGTTTACTTTTCATTTTATATGAAGGAAGGCTAGCACAAACCCAGTGCTATTGCAAATCAGTAAGGCTCGAATACCCACTGTACTTCACCATAATCCTGTCCTACAGCACTTTATACAATTCTCATTCTGATCCTAGCTTGTGCAAAGATTAATTGAGATGCGTTCTGAAATAATTTTATAATTTGCAGAAATAAGAATCAGGATGAAACTACTAACACACTTTCATAAGGTGTTTTCTAACTTTAAGCTGTTGTAGGCTTTTCTGAACTACTTACAGTCAATCATTACTAATTTAAAGTATTTGAAAGACCAGAGCAAAAATAAAATTTTAACTATGTTTATCATATTTCTGTTTCAGAAAATGTGTCCCTCCCTATGCAAAAATAGCCGTTAAAAATATTGAAGGGAAGCAAAGCCCTAGACAACTTCTATTTGCCCATTACATTTGCCTGCAATCAGCAATGGAATCAAGAAGGTCAAGACTTCAAGATTGTTCTACACATCAAACAAAATCTGTTCAGAGCTGTGATGGAGCATCAGACATACAGACAGCCAGAAATCAAGCAGTACAGACAATTTCTGTCTTATATCACCATCCAAGAGAAACAGAGCTGAAAATGTTCCCATAGGTCAACTAAGGTAATCAAAACTCTTCTCTGTTGCTTTTAACCAAGACTGCTGCAGTTCAGTCAACTTGTAATGATGATTCAGTTGATATTCTAAAACAGACCTTGCTAATTTTTATTAGGATTTCTTGACCTAAAAATTTCTGAGAGTATATCCTTTTTAAAACCATATTGATTTCATCAAACATTTCTGAAAGACAAATAAAATGATGACAAGTCAGGTGTCACAGTTTGCTTTACAAATTTTTAATACACTTAACAATAGATAGGTAATATCCGTCAAGTTTACCCTCTGTAAAGAAGAATGTGGTTCTCCATGATTAATCAAAAAATAATTGATTCTGTCTGTCTGGAAAATCCAAGATAACAATTGGATTTTGCAATGTACCATAAAGGTGATTAAAGTGAGGACATAAAGGTGATTAAAGTGAAGACTTGGTGAACGAAAGTGTATTTTAGCGTGTTTAATTTATATGTCCTCATCAAAAGCTTTGTGTTGATAGTGTCTTCTGTTTTGAGTAGGTAAATTGTTGTAAACTGAGACAAACCTAGATGATTACAGTTATCATGGTATCCCCTCATTTGTGCGCAGGCATGACCTCAAACAGGATACAAATGGCTCTTAAATTTCTTTTTTGTAAATGTTTCCTGAAAGTGCTTTATCCAAAACCATTACAGTATTGGTAACTGTTAATTGTGTATGATAAGACATATATTTTAATATACTTGTCCCCTGGTGTATGAAAGTCTTAAACTCTAAAACCAAAAAGAAAATACATGGTTACTTTTTAAGGGGGCCACATTCTGGCTATCTTGTTTATATGGTTTAGTACTGAACACCGAAGTATCTATGCTGATTTAATAGCATGACTTGCTTTAGAAATGCTAAAAAGAATACATAAAGGCTAGGATTCTTATGTGGTCATTTTGTCATTCAGTAAATGTGGAAACTGTAAAATATATGAGATTACCTACATGCCATTATGGTTTAAGTGAAGTATCAGTTTGGTGCTAATTGAAACGGATGGAGAAATTTCCAAGGTTTTTCATGGGAGAGAAATTCATATCTTAGGCCTCAAGGCAGTTTGGAGTTCTGCATGGGAACCTCTTGTTGCAGACTGGGACGGAGACCGTATGTCACAAATGTGCTTGCTGAAGTATGACATTTTGTTATAAATATGCTGCCCCCTTCCACCCCTCCCCCTTTTTTTTTCTTTTAAAAAATAGTCTTACTGTGGTATTATTGAGAAGTTGTCTGTGGTATGAGCATTTAAAAGTAGTATTATGGTTTTTAAAAATTGAGTATTAGTTTATTTAATGTTATTCTGGCAGCTGCATTGAATATATTTTGCTATCTGGGAAACAGAAACAACTAACAATAAGCTCCACTCTGCAGTCACTGTACAGGCATAATTGCTGTCAATTTGATTGAAATTTTGCCTGAGAAAAGACTGTCATCAGTTCTTACTTTTTAAACTAGAAGCAATAATCTATATAGCATGCATTGAAAGCACTCTTTAATTGCGTGTTTTCTCAGAATCAACAATTTTGTTCCTATCTTTATTTGTGCTGATGGATATTGAAAAATACTTTTAAAATTTAGCAATTTATTTTCCTATTAAATTCTTAACATATTGTATAAAAGGACTTTGCAGTGGAATTAAGCAGTTGCTTTCCAAGTGTTTTAGAAGTTCTGAATATACTCAATTTGGGATAGATTAAGTCTATTTTGCTTACGACAGTCCAATTTCTCTGTTTTTTCTATATTTATTACTTAGGTGCTGTGAACTAAATTCTTATACTGTGAAGAATTGTCTTTTCACACAATTATTATAAAAGATCTAAGAAACAAGTTAAAAAAAAAAAGGCAAATATCTTGGATTGTTTCATTAATATCCTAAATGGGATTTTTTTCAACAGAATTAACTGTGCTCTCTGTTTCAAAACTCTGGCATGTCCAACATATCCGAAGTTATTAAACAGCAGACAAATGTAATCAAAGTCATAGCTTACAAAAATGGCACAAGAAAGATCTTTGCTAAAGTTTCTATGTCGTTAAGCCAGTAACTTCTAATAGAAGTTTTCTTGCATGCATAAAGTTTATTTGCAGCTTTTGCTTCAAACCCTAACGTAAATCTTTTTTTTTCCTTTAAAATAAGCTTACTTGAAACTTTTCTTCCTTTGCACACTATTTCTAAAATGTGTGACTTGTTAAAAATTCTTATAAACATTAAGTGAAATAAGTTGTGGCATAATGTACAATATTATTTGACATTAAAAGGCAAGGACACAATACCTTTGAACCAATCCTTTTAAGGTTATGTGTTTTTCTCATCTTGTTATCCTATGATTTCTAGTAATAATCACTACAATACTAAGTGACTTGTAATGCAGTTACTATGTAACTAGTAAATCAGCTGAGAGTCGATTTTTTTTATTTCCAGTTTTATTTTTTCAGACTAAATATTGATCACAAAATAAATACATTTGTAATCAGTATTCCTTACCTCTTGCATTCATTTAGCTGCTGGAGGAGTGCTCTGAAAAGCTGAATCTGAACATGGCTGCACGATGAGTGTTCTTGGCAGACGGCACTGAAACGCTAGAACCTAAAGACGTACCCCATGATGCCGACGTTTATATTTCAACTGGAGAGACCTTTTTATATCCATTCAAAAAAATAAAAGGTAAAAAACCAAAACCAAAACTGAGAACCCCCAGCAAATGGCTTAAGGGGTGCAATTAAAAATTATTTTCATCCTGTCTTTTTGCATGGTTTAACAAAACTAATGTTTACTCATTTACAGCTCAGTAAGAGGATAATGTGCTTAATGAAAGAAAAATCTACTGACAGCCACGTTTATTGCCCTTCATTAGCATTGGTACTTAATTTAATATAGATCTGAATAGACATTAGGGAGCCTGCAGGAGGTTAAATGGTGAAAATGTAAAGAGATTATTGAATTTACTGTTTAGTTTCAGTGACATCAAACAGGCATAATTAATTAGGTTTATTCCACTAGCAAAAATAATCCAGAATGTAAGATTGGATTCATTAATGTCATTGTTTTAAAAATTTTTGAAAGTTTAATACAGCATTATGGAATATCTACTTTACTATGCTTTATTAGTTTTAGATTGTTTGGTAAGACCATTAGTAAGATTTTTCTTCTTTCTCATTCCTTTACCAATCTGGTAATTATGTTTTATTTTTTACAAGAGGGGAAAACTATTTCTGAGTCCTTTACAGTTTAAATGTGAATGTAAATGTTTCTCTCCATCATATTTTAAGATCATGAAGTTCATTGTGAGATTTCTGCAGCAAATTTGTGCTAACATTTTACAACATTAGCTGAAGCAGGGTTCAGCATCAAATTCAGGACACCAACTGCATATTTTATTAAACTATTAATTCAACTGGCATTTGTGATGAAGAACTTTCAGGTGATACAAGCTAACATATAATAAAAAGCAAAATTATTTTTAGGATAGTGTATTTGTTGGTAGGAATCTACAATTCCAGTGTGCAAGTCAAATGAGAAATGCAAATAAGATAAATTGTTTAACATTATGTGAAACCTTCCTATTTGTATAATCTTGTAGTAGTAAAATGTGATATGATTTAAAAAAAGTTAGGGATAAGGAAGAAAAACAAAAGACAAATCAATCAACCAGTGTGTGTATTTTTTTAAATATGTCATATATATTTTACATATATGTTTCTTTGCACTTTGGGGCACTTTTTTTTTCCTTTAGAAACAAGTGTTGGGTTTTATTTTTCTACATGGTTTTTAAATTCAATTTTTTTTTATCTTGGGAAGTATTAGGAGACATACTTTAGTGTTAAATATTTCATTCTGAATTTCAAAATATTAAAATGATCTTTCACTAATTTTTTTACAGACTGATATTACTTAGTACAAATACATTTCAGGAAGATATCTATATAGTACTCATTACTGGCTATTTGCCTAATAAAATGACTACCACATAGCTCTCTCTAGACACATAAAAATCTAATATTAATTAGTAGAGCCTTTATGGTATAAGTCCTGTAAATAAAGGTATGTTTACATATTCATGGAGGTATTAATGAATGAAACTTATGTTAGTAAGCCTATGATTTACGTAATCGATTTTCTATATGATAAGCTGTTGTTTATAACGTAAAAATTATTCTGTCTATGATGCAGGTGATCTATTCACTGGAATGGCTGTAATGAATGGCCTATATATTCAGTAAAAGGCACAGATCTTTGTATTTATTCTTGCAAAAGTGTATGATAAAACTGCTATTGGTACTCCATGTATCATTGAAACTATCCTATTATTGCAGTATTTTTATATGGGAGCTGCTATAATTTGTTACAAAGTCTTCGCTGGTACTCCTATAGTTTCTCCATGCGTATGACTTGAGTGTTATGACAGATTTTCAAATTCATTAAGCGAGCCTTTTTTTCTTTCTCTCATTTTCCTCTTGCAAGCCAAGTTCAAAACAAAAACTTCTGTGCTTTGTCTGCATATCTTTGGCTGTGTTTCACTGTGACATGCACTGCTGTTCTTTTAGCACCAAAATGTTGGCACACGTTACTGAAAATTTCACACCATCTCTTGCTGGATCAGCAAGCTTAACCTACCAAAATCTGGTGTTGTTGAATGGTTTTTGACTGATAATCAATCTTTTTGCTGCTCGACAGTTGTTGCTGGGACACAGACTAGAGCAGGTGGCAGATGTGCCTTGTCTTTTGAGAAAAGAAAGAGTAGGTGAGCTTGGGCACAGAGTAACATATTGTGTGTCCATTAAAAGGGTAAGTATAACAGGAAAAAGTCACTGCTATAAGTAGAAAAGCCACCAACACCACAAAATAGGCCTTTTAAAATCCCTGTTTACAAGTTTAATAGAATGGCAAAATGACAGTTAATCGTGAGGGATTGCATGTGCTCAGAAATCAGAACTGATATGAAAATATTCATAAACTCTCTGTATAACATTCCATAGTACTTTTTTTGCTTATATTTTTTTTTATTTACACATAGTATGAATGAACGATGTACACATTTTAGAAAAGCTACAATATATCAAAGATGGATTTTAAGGATGTATAAAGACATAGGCAGTATGTATTTTCATTTTCTTTCTCTAGCCCAAGACTGAGAAGAGAGCATAGAGTAGTATGACTTGTTAGTATACACATACTGATTGCTGCCTTTGCATCCTTGATGCATAGATAACAAGGTCAAATGTCAATAACAAATCCTTTTTGCGTGGGAATGGAAGATCAGTGACACACTCTAAAGCCCTAACTCTGCAAATATGTACAAGTGATCCTGTGGAAATCAGACTTTTTGTAGTTGCACATAAATATTTGCAAGATCAGCACCTTCATGGAAACCTATATTGCAAGTACTGTATAAATCACAAAGTCTGTCAGAATTTTATCATCTTGCCTATACTTTAATTGCTTCAAGTGGTATAAATACCTGGATAAAACACAATTCCCAGTGATGTTGATGTCTTGGTTTATTTGAATTTATTCACCTTCTCATCTTTCTGACATGTTAAAACTTAAGATTTGGTTTAAATGGATAAGGATTCAAACATAAGTTGTCAAATTGCATGATCTTGGATAAAAATTGAAAGCCATTTTTTGTCTTAATTTAATTCAATATTTATAATAAATACATGTGATATCAGTTTTAAGGTGCCATTCTAACAGAAGTTTAGCAAAAAAAGTATCAGGTCTCAAGTATTTAAAACATATATTTGGGGGACGTTGTGGAACTAGTGTGTTGCAGAACTGCCAAAGAGTTAATGCTCTGTAGTATGTTGTTCTTCCAAGTAATTTACATATGGTGACAGTCAATGGTCATATTTAATTTATTTTTTCACTGGAAATATATAGGAGACAATGTCCTTCAGTGCCTGTTTGCAGACTTATATAGGTAGCAGTCACTGAATTTTCAAATATATTGGATGCTTTTATTGTACCCCTATACCTCTTTGCAGTTGAGCTTCAGGTGTCTCCAGTGTGCTGCTTCATTTCTTCTTCATTAGTTACTGATTTCTTAAGCTGATACTAATTTCCTTCTATTTAATTTCATTCCAGTGACATTAGCAACCTTGCCCAATAAAACAATCAATTGGCTATCACTCCTTCATAAAAGGTTTGTGCATTTTATCAGTCATGCTATTGTGGAAACATGGGTTCTTCTAAACTTCATCTTTCATTCAGTAATTGTTCAGTTTCTGTGTTTGCCATTTACCTTGATCTTGCTTCAGAGTTACTAATTTGGAGACAAAGGAGTTTTGGCTGGTCAATCAGTTGTGGACTTAGACTGCAATCCAAACCCAATTATCCTCAGGTCCAATTTGCTGTACTACTGGGAGTAACATCAGTGATTTCTGCAGGAGCCTTCAGAGTAGCGAAGCTAAGCATTTATACAGCTAGACTTACTAGAGCTCCACTGACTATGATGGGAACTAAGATGACTAGCTCACATATAGATTATTTACAAGTAGACACCTAATTTAGCTGTGCTGATCTTAAACTGGATCACTTCCTAAGGACAGCATTTTGGCCTAAATGCTGTTGTTGATATGCCACGCTCACATATTTTTTTAAGTCATATTGACCAGGATTTCCTGCATGGAGCATGGTCCACTTCGCTGATCACATAGGCGCTTCATCTGATTAATACATCTTATTACCCAGGTGCAGAGCATTGTTGATGACCTATCTCCAGCTCTCATTCTGTACATCACTGTAGTAAAAGAACACTAGATAGGAAAGCAATTGGTACATAAGATGGTACATAAGATTGGTTCACTTTTTTTTTGCTACTGAGCCAAAATAGCTGTACTCTTTCATTTAGTGTTATATTTGTAGGATGAAAATGTTTCCAGTACTGTGTGCTAAAAGTAAAACTAAAACTAATGAATAAGATTTTTGTGTCTTTCACTATTGCAGTGACAAGGAGGCCACTAGAAAAAGTAATCCGTATTTAGTGTTCTTAATGCTGCATTGCAGGTCTGTATTTAAATGAAGAGATAAAGATTTTTTTGTTTAATAACATTTAGGTATCATGTGATCCACAAAATGAAGTAATTTACCAAGACAGGTTTGAATTGACAAGAATGTATGTGAATACATTTAAAATAGGACATCTCTCTTACAAGGAGCACGTATCAGTGAAATGACGGATTCTTACCATTCTGATTATTGACTGTTTTGGAAATGTTTCAATTCTAAGCAGCTTTCTAAATAATAGAGGGCTTTTTCTGATCAACACGTAAAAACTGAAGTTGTCACATTTTATTTTTCAGAAAAGATGCGCCTCTGCTATGAACTTGAAGTTAACACCTTTTATTACAAATTTTCCTGTAATTACTGTATTATATGCTATTATTTCAATGCATTTGTACTGGAAATTTGATCTGAAAAGGAATATGCTCTAACAACTATACATAAAAATATGCAGAAATATGTATCTCATATTATGAGCTTATCCATCTTATAACAGAAGTTAAAGATCTCAAGATATACAGCAGAGATTTGTTGTAAGATATGGAAGTTCTCTCTCAAATCATCGTGTATCAAAATAGAATTTAATGCTTAGAAAATATCTCAATCATATCCTGAAACTTAGAATGACAAAAGCCACGTCTATGAGAGGGATGCCTATATTTTTTTAAGGGTTTCTGACAGAAACTTAATTTTATTATTTTACTACAGAAAATTTAGATTCAAATTATCATTAAGATTCTTACTGCCCTTTCCTTTGTGCGTACCTTTTCAAAATCTGAAGTGTGACCATTTCTGACCTATTTTGGAACCCTTCACAATATTGAAGTCTCCCTTCTGGCCACTCAATTGCATTGAAGTCTTTGGTGTTTTTTATACAGGAATCTAATGGTAAGATCCCACCTTTAATATGCTGTGTCTTTTCCTCCTTTAGATTTTTTCACTTGGCAAATTCTACTGCTTCCTTTGGCACCAGAAGAAAAGGTACGTATAGTGTTCACTCAAGAGCTTCCACAGTAGATTTTGATAAATACGTTTTTCCAGACAACATAAATGGAGTTTACTGATGGCACAATAACCATTTCAAATGTATGTTGTCAGGGTTTAACTTTCTTTCCTTGTCTTAGGCTTTACTCTCCTGTCTATTAACTTTGGTAGTTTGTTAAGAAATATAAGAAACCCCTGCGATATACTTCAGCTTGATGATGTTACTGGTTTGTAAAGACATTTTCCACCATGACGGATTGATCAGATGCTTGAGTTCTGGGAGCAACCAATAGGCATTATGGAGTGAGAGAAGACACTAGAAGTGTAAACTGACAGCCAAGTGATAATACTTTACACACACGCACATATATATATATATATGTATAAAATATAAAACCATATAAGGCAAATTAGTCAGGGTAGAAAAATCACCAGAGGGAACATTTCTTCAAGAATAGTTTGTTTGGGATTTTTTTTAACAGTTAAAAGCTGTAAATCAAAATTTACTTAAGAATAAGATCAGTTATACAAATTGAATTGTTTAGATAACCAGTATAACCAGTAAACATCCATTATAATATGCAGCTAAACAAACAAAACAGAGATGACTAAACCCATTATATACAGCCTCCACTATTAAGGAGAACTGATTTTATGAAATTACAGTATCTGCTACATTCCAATGCCCTATTTGTTATTCTTTTATTACAGTTTCTCCTGAACATCTGTGTTTCATGTTGTATTTTTGTTTAGGGCAGCCAGAGAGTAAGATGATGATGTATTAGTTAGGTGTCAGTACTGTGTTTTGGGGGGCACAGACTCTGATGCTGTACCCAGAATCCACTTGAATTTAAAGAGAGAGGATACAGCTTCCGCCACAGACTTCTGCATTAGGTCCTTAGGCTATAAAATGCCCTGGATGTGAAAAGATATCTTTCTGTATATTTTTATGATATCTACGGCAGTAGATACCATAATTATGGTACAGAAGTTAGCAAAAAAGAATATTGCTATTTTCTAGACTGGAAAAATACTTTCCAAAATTGTGTTTGAATAAAAGAACATGGAAACCATAAGGTATGGCTGAAACAATGTGAATTAAATGTGAAAAGTACAGCTCTGTTTAATAAGTAGTTGAACTTGTCCTAACATGCTTCCAGCGTTACCCTGGAAGACAAATCCAGGGTAAATTCTGAGACATCCTTATGGGTACAAAGAACCAGGGGTTGTAAGAAAGTTTTGCCCATGCCTTTCACATAACAACAGTTAAGAATCTTGGCCTGTAGAACCTTTGTCTTAGTTTCCTTTATTTGCACTAAGCAGGAACGTTAAAGTGCAAAACACAGAGATCTGTATCCCCACTAACCTCTAGATTGCAGTAAGAATCTGTTTAAAATAACTTATCATTAAATCTCTGACCCCTCATTTAAAAAAGCTCAAACCAAAATTGTTTGCCAGCTGTGCAGAATGTAGAACTTAATCCCAATGCAGAATGAGGCAGTCTCCCAGCCATTGTCATTCTAGACCCAGTAAATGTAATTTCAAGAGAAAAATCTGAAAGGAGTGGGGAAGATAAATACAGAGCACTGATGGCTAAGAGGCATTCTCTCTGTGCTGAGGTGCACAGCCAGAGTCTTACCCTTTCACCCAGTCTCTATATGTTTTTATCATACTGCATTGTTGCTGCAGTCTCTTCTGGGTTTATTTTATTTATTCCGTTTGGCATTTACACCTGTTTAATTCCCCAAATAATTTCAGGTTTACTTGAGTGTAAATAAGGGAAGAATTCATATGAAATGACATGAACAAATGTGATTTTTTTTCTTTCAAACTGTACCAACATCAAATTTTTGATTTCTTGAAACAATTTTCATTGCTTCTGGGATGCTCAAGTATAATCATAGGAATTTTTCCTTAATTTTTAGTATCGATTCCCTGTTTGTTAGACTAACTTTAGCAGTTTTAGTTGCTAATCATTTACAGATTTTCAATTATTTCCCAAAGTAAAATGTAACTTCATTATTTAAAAGGAAATATAATACGATTTTTGTAAAGTAAGTTCTAGATTTCAGATTCCTCTCACACAAAACATAGTGAAAACCAGTCATCATTCATTGATGAACCTAAATTTTTATTTGTGTTTTGTGAAAAGCACATAAAAGTCTTTTCACAGTCTGGGGGCCTTCTGTAGTTTAAAAGGACACTACTAACCTGTTTTCCTGAAGAGTTCATAGAAAAGTTCAGGGCAAGGGGATGAAGTATGCTGATTGGCAGAGAAGATGAGATGTTTGTAATTTTAATCAAATTTAAAATTAAGACATACTTAAAATAATATGTCAGACTAGTGTTTGTGAGTTTAAAATCTAATGACAACTGCTGTCATTATTAGTTAAATATAGCCATTCTGCCTGTGGCAGTAAATGGTGACACTTCAGAACATGCAGAAACAAAAAACTCCACAGTCACTCCCTTTTCTTTAAATACTTGAAACTTAGTTAAACACAGGAATGTGACCTGGGCATAACGTTTCCCAAATACAGGGGCATCTGTAATTTGAACAGAGGACATAACTGAATGCAACATTACGTGTTGTTACTACTAGAGTTCTTAAATTTTAGGAGACTTGAGCCTTTCCTCCTAATTCATAAATATGTATCTGGAAGTTTCATATTTATTATATTAGCAATTGTATTAATATATAAGATAAGTTTCAGATTAATGTCACTGTTACTGTTCTGTACCCTTTAAAATATATCACTCTATTTTCAGAGTCTTAAAAAATGGGAACTGAGAAAATTATGTCCTGTTTTTAATAGGTTAAAATATTTTTTTCAGACAATAAATTTTGTGTACAGGAGGTTATAAAGGTTGTTTGAGGCATTAGTTGGTATTTATTTCTGTCAAGGTGAAGAAAGGCAAAGAAATTAAAGCAAGATGTGTCTGAGTGCATGTGCATAATATAGTGTATATCAAACTATGTCAACATGTTTGTAATACCATATGCTAGTCCCTTTAAACCTATAAGTTTATTCCTTTTTATTCCTTTTTATTATCATTTGACGAAAGTTTCTTATAACTCTGTTAATCTTGTTTCAACAATGACAATATAAAGCAATTGTGAATGAAGGGGATAGGTCTTGGGAGAATAACAAAACTGAATTTTGAAATAAGTTCAATGTAACAGGAAATGCGTGTAACACACAAACCTGGGCTCGGATCATGAACAGCATAGTTGGTACGTAGATAGGGAACAACAAATGAAAATTTAAATACTCTGTGAGTTTATATTTGTTATTCTGCAAGTGTCATTCTTCATTCTTAATAGTGAACCTCTGTGTCATCTTATTATTAATAATTCTTCTGCTGAAGGGAGGTTTTCCTTGGCATATGAATTTGAACTGTAATTCTGCTATCTTGAGATGATTAAAAATTTATAGCCACTTTAACTAGCAGTAGTAGTGTTACTGTGTGTTTTGAAGTGGTTTCTTCCATTTAGGTGACATATTCTGCTTATCCACAGTTCTCGGTGTAATGTCAACTTGCTGAGTTAATTTTCACTTTCTGTACCAAATTATTGACTCGTGTTGCTGATCTTGTTTAAATCATTCCAACAGCTAACATTAAGCATAATACCAAGCATATAATTTAATTTTTGAAAATTATGGTAAAGTCTGGCATAAAAATATATGTAAACAATGCATATAAAAGACTAGGTTAAGATTTGTAAATTTGTGGTATCAAGCACTTAGTGGTTAACAAATTAAGGCACATTATGGCTGGCAGTAGTGTGTACATCTCTCTGTTGCACAGTGGTGGATTACTGAAAATCACAGAATAATTAGCCTTGAAAGAGACCTCTGCAGCTCATCTAGTCCAATCTCCTCAAATAGGGCTAAATTCAAAGGTAGGACAGGTTGCTTGGGGCATTATCCACTCAAGTTCTGAAAATTTCCAAAGATGGAAATTCCCCAGCCTCTCTGGGCAAGTCATTGCTCTGCTTAATCATGATACATTTTTTTCCCTATATTGAGTTGTATTTTCCCATGCTGCAGCTGTGACTGTTTCCTCATGTCCCTTTACTGTGTCCCTTCTCTCCATGATCTCTCAACCTTTCCTTTTGCATAATGATGCTGCATTTTATTCCCAACTCTGAAAGTGAGTGAAATCCACTTGTTTTGTAGTAATAGCAGTAGGTCCCTGTATATGATCTAAGTATTTAAGCAATGCAAGAAGGACTTATGTGTCAAAAAACTTGTCTTTTTTTCCTTATTGCAGTTGTTAGTTTAATAGAGTATAATCTCTCTTCCTACAAACCTTGGCAATCATCTACATTCCATTGTACATATTTCCTTTATTTCTGTCACATATCCTCGGCATGTAAGGGCCTCAAAATATTTTTAGCAAGGTTAGAAACTTCCTTCCAGTCTCCCACCAAATCACTTCTGTTATGTGTAACATCATTCTCAGTTATAGCATCAGTGTGAAGCATAGGGTAGGTTCAAGAGAAGCAGCATTTACAAGAGATGCTAAGAAATCCTGAAGAAGGGAATGAAGCCGAAACCTCATCTGATGCCTCTGCTTAAACATTTTATTTAGACATTGTGTAAGACTGTAAATCTTTACCCTAGTTCCAAATAAGTACTTTTATTACCAAGGGTCTGTGAAGTCAGATTCCCATGGCTATTCTTTCTTCCCCCAGGAATTTTGCATTATTGGTGCACAGCTGAATAGCAACAAGAGAGGGATCTCAGTCCAGCCTGCATACTGGAGGTTACGAGCACTCTCCTGGGAATTGTGAAATATGGAACTGAGTCTGTCAGACTGAGAAGGTTATAGGACCTGACCTCCCTCTACCCAGGAAATATAAACACTTGGCCACTTCTATAAATGAGACACTACCACCATTCTTCAAGTTGTTTTTTGATTTAAATGTTCATGTCTGTTTTACTTTGTGATAAACTCAGTGCTACCACTGTTTGTCTCTGCAGTTAGTAGATGTGAAGTATCCCCTCAATGAGGGAATTTTGCTTTGGAAATTCCTGGTTTGTGAGCCGCAAAAGATTGGTAGCTGCCAAACTACTCAAATCAGGTAGGATAATGGTTGCTTAAGGCTGCACAAGACCATCAATGTATGGACAATTTCAGGTGGCAAGAGTAATTTATTGTTGAAAATAAGGGAACACAAAGACTCTCAAATGCCTGATTTTATGTCTGCGCTGCTCTGAAGTGGCAGAAGTCCATTCATTACCATGTAGGGCCTGCCCTCCATGCACACAGCAACCTCATTGATGTCTTGTTCAGTGAAGGCTGGGAACTAATAGTCGTGCTTAGCATTTTTGGCCATGGAGATTCCTAGAGGGCTTTTTCCTATTGTGCTTGAAGCTTCCTTGTGGTCTTACACTATAGAATACAGACAAGCCTTACCTTCAGAGCAATTCTCCAGCCAGCCTTAAAGGGGTGCTGTGGATGTAACCTTAAAGGGTGGGCAAAATTTTTCTTTATCACATTCTTTTGCTTAGGCAGCTATAATCTTCCTAAATTCACCTTTAGGCATCTACTTGCTCTTATCATTCAAAACCAAGCGATCTCTAAGTTTCACCTTATGTCATCTTTCATTATAATCTAAATGAGCTGACACTTCTTTTCCCGGCACCACTCTGCTCAGGAGGAATCCAAACTACACTTACTTAGTGTAGCATACATGAACTGAAAAACATCCTTTTGCCGTTACCCAGCCAACTTTTAATACTTGCTTCTATGGGAAATAGCACATAATACATGTCCAATAAGTATATAAATAAATACCCTACCAAACTAAGTCATGGCACAGACCTAGACTAGATTTGTCAATGCATGTTAGCGCTTCTTCTTCCAAGATCTACCTTCTGCAACCTCTCTGAAAACATACCATTTTCAAGAATTTCCAGGTGACAGTCAGTGTATCTTTTTACTCACTGGTGTTGCCTAGTTGAGATCTTAGGATCTGTTTTCCAATGTTAGTAGAGATGTTTTTCAACCAGTAGTTAAACTGGTCTTGCAACCACCTCTTTATTACAAGATCACTGTTTTCTTGTGATCAGAAGTGGAATTCATGGGTAAGTCACATGAAGGTGGGATTCAAAATATGCTGTCCATATGAATTCTGAGATGCATCTTCCTCATCATATGACTTGGAACCTGTATTGATGGAGGGACCAAGGGATAATCAAGCCATCCTATATGCTGAGTGGACAGGGTGTCTTACACAGTCAACCAAAATGTTCTTTTCACATGAATGGGAGTTATTACCATGAAAAATAATATCTGTAAGCAAAATGTCTTCATAAACGGTTGCTGTTCATGAAGTAAAAAGTAACTGTTCTGTATGGATAAGTGGTTGATATTTGAGCATGTCCTTTTAAAGAGGAGATTATTTCAAGCTCTTCTGTGAGAAGCTGTACAACTTTTCAGGGTCCTATTTCTAAAATGGATTTAGTAAAACTTTCACAGTTTCTAAAAGAAAGTAGATCAATAACAATAGACATTTCTCAATTGTTTAATAAAAAGGTCTGTGAAACACACAGAATTGTTAATGCCATTCAGTGAAGTCTTCCTGCATTTCCCAGCCTAACATTGTTACTTTTAGCTGTGGCAGGTAAGAACTAAAGCTCTTTGCCCATCTGTATCCCATCTGGCATTCTAGTTTTAAATATGCTATGTAAAAGGCTATTTTGAGCCTAAGGGTTTCCTTGGTACAGCTGGTGTTGGTAAAGTCCTTTGGTGCTGCAACATGATCAGTGACAATGGGAATGCTTAGAGTTTTAGCAGCAGATTTCTAACAAGCTTGTCCCAAGACCACATGCCAATTGGTTTTCACAGCAACCGCAGAATACCTTCGTGACAGCTGCAAGTGCCCTTTTGTGCCGTTTTGAAAGCAAAGGTAAGGCAGAATTAATAAAATCTACAAGTAACTGGAAGACCTCTGGAGAAGGGAGCTGGAAAATGAAGGTACATCTGTGTCAACAAGTTGTACAGCACCAGAGGAACATGCCCGTGGAACGAAGCAGATAGTACAAAGGAAATTAATGTCCCCACTACACATATATTAAGAGATTTTACTCTGGGCTAGCTCCAGTCTGTGCAGTGGACTTATGAAAGGGCTTTAGGTACATCGCTGGAGCACATCCATTGGTTTAGTTTCATCCAAAGGATATCAGTTTGCATGCTTTGAAACCACTCTGTGATATGAATCATGTACATTAAATTGAAGCTATGGATTCCTCACTTAAAAATGGCAGTCTTTGTTTGAGCTAGAATGCTAATGTAGATGCATCCTTGTGGAAGAAAATAAAACACAATTTTTCAAATGTAAATTTGAAATCCACTTACTTGTTGAGAAGTAACTTTGGTTACAAAATGACCCCTACTAGATTAATAGATTTATAATTTCACATTCTCAGCCCTGGTAAATTACTGTAGCTTTACTGAATTCAGTAAGTCAAGCTAATTTACGTTCACTGAGGATCTAATCCATGGACTTTAGAATCCAATGTGATGTTCCATAGGTAGGCAGCCACTAAAGGTATTTAGTTGGGAAACTAAACATGGTTTAATGACAGGTTTTTTTCAAATTGATTACGAATATAAATGCTGATGAGAAGATAAATTGTCTTTCGTCTTGGAACTTTAAACACTATGAGAAGCTCAGCCATTTACACTTTAGTGGGTTTAGAGACGTATTTATTAACATAATCAACACATGCTTTATATTTCATGATAAAGTAGCCTCATGATATAAAGATTTGTGAATTGAAACCAATTTTTCAGAACTGTCATGCATCTAACGCAATCCAACTGTAATAATAGCAGTTTGAGGCTTACATTTTCAAAATTATGTGTATAGACACATTCCATTAACATCAATGGCAGTTACAAGGCTAAGGATCAAATTTTTAACTGAGTTAATCCTCTAACTCCCACTGTTTTTAGTGATCTTAGATTACTAAATAATTTTTAAAGGCCTCCAGCCCCTAAATTCTTAAATATCTAGTTGAGACTGAATTGTTCTCAGTACAATGAGTATGTTTATTGGCAGTTTTGATGTGTAGCTAGATAGCTACTGACTATTTTTCTGCATGCAATGTACATAATTCTCCTTTGAAGATTTAATTGTAAGTGCATCTTGTGCAGAGGCAGTACACCATTTAGATGTCATTTTCTAATGTTTGCAAAAAGAAAAAACCTAACAGTTGAAGTGAAATAAAAATGTCATTTATATGATGCAGTGTCAGATATGGAACTCAAACAATGTACAAAAGGTTCAGGCTTAATTTTCCTGAAGCAGAAGAAATGAGAGGCATTTCATTTTTGTAGGTGAGAAGTGAAATGTTCCTCTCTGCTCACTGATAGAGGCATGCTAAGGTGAATTTTAATTATGACTAAATTGTGGTATTACTCTTTCATACCCTGAACATCTGTTCCCTTCAGGAATGATGATTTATGCAGGCTATCACTGCAGACAGCTTGCTACAGCTTATGTCACGGTTAGTAGGAAGCTGGTGGTAGTATTTCAGAAAATACCAGTGTCTAAGTTGAGACAGGCCAGTGTGTATTTTTAAGGTAATAGAGAAAAGGGAGCATGATGTGTCCGTTTTTAATTTTGAAGCCAAATATTGACTTTACTTTTTTGTTCTTTGTTCTTTCAGACCATCTGTTATTAATGAAGAAAGTATCTTGGACAGTGAATGGCCTGGTTCTTCATAATAGTGTCAAGCAAAAGAAAACCAAGCCTGTCATTTCCATCTGCACGTAGAAAATTATTGAGGACACCTCTGACAGAATTTTAGTGTTTAAGAACTGCACAGGGCGGGATGACTATGAGGCTATCGCATCACAAAATCAAATTGTAAAGGTAACCTTTTTTTATTAGCATGTTTGAATGAATGCATCTCCAAAGTACCTTCATTGTTAACATGGTTTTGCTGCTTTTGGGAAATGATAGATAATTCTTAAAAAAAACCCAACCAAAAATGTCCCTTAAATTATAAAGCCTTGGAATTCAGCAAAACTGGGGTTGTACGTGTGTTCAGGTTAGATAAGGCAAATTTTACTTCTGTGCTCCCTCTTTCCTGAAATCCCCCTCTTTAATCTCCTTATCTTTGCCTAGTAGCCACCTTGCTTCAGGTTATGCCTATTTCATCTCCCAGTTTTGTGTCTGCTAACAGGATGTTAGCTGAGGATTTATTACTAAGGAACATTATTTCTAAGATTATCTGACATGGGTTATATTTGAAAAGATGGTCAATTTTGATTAGGTTAGATTTTTAAATATAAATATTCCATAGTTAAAATATTTTTCTTAAAAGATAAAACACTGTAGCCATATAACAACGTATTTCTTCTTTTTCCCCATGTAAGGCATTTTAATACTTTATTGGAAACTCAATATGTTTTAGAAGAATTGATACGCTGTCTTTGTTTTTAGGTAATTCTAGAAGAGTGTATGTATTTGTCCCAGAACAAGTATGGCATATATCCTTTATATCACCTCAGTTCTATTATTACTCTGTGATATATTTGAAATAAATTTCTAAAAATAAATTTTAAATACTTTTCAAACCTAGGGCTGATTCACTACATGGAATATTTGCAAAGATTTCCACTAAATGTAAGGAATTTTGAATGCCTTGAATACTAGCATTCAGCTCTCTCTGAATTGTGTAGTCCAGGTTTTTTTAAATCTGTAGGACAATTATAATCTTCATACACTAAAATAATACCCAGGAGAACTATATCTGGCTCAGTTAATGAAAGATCATATGTCTGTCAGTTTTCTAATGTTGCCTGTGATAGATATCATCCCATATTTTGTAATATAAAGCTAGGTTTATTGCTGTCAGCATTGGCGCTAATATATATCAAGAAATTGCAAATGTGAATAATAGCACTTCTGCAATAAATGTTCTTAGAACCTGTTGTCTAACTAGAACATTCAGGACGCTTTTGCCATGATGAGGATAATCAAAACATACAGATCAAACTTGTCTGTACATCAGAGCAAGAAAGTTCAGCAATAATTTTTTAACACACAAAATCAGTACTTTGATACACTATTAATCTTTGGGTTTTTTTCCATGGGGATGTCTTGACCTGGAACATTAATTATTCAGCTGATATCCATGAGGCCTTACAGATGTGTGGACTGCCTGTAAAGGGTATCCAAAAGTGATGGATGCCATAGTTTTGAGTTCATTTCAAGTCAGTGTTTTCCAGCACTGTTGCTAAAAGAAGCCTCCACCACTCGTGCCCTGTGATTGTAGGACTCCTCTAGCTCCCTTGACAGCACAAGGATTTTGTTCCATCATTCAGTGAACCACACAGGAAAGATGACATGTGCCAAAAATAAACCAGTTAAAATAGTCAATATAAATCTGAAATAATTTCTGGAATCTGATTCACTGCACACCCACCTGAATATTTTTGCCAGCACAACCAAAAAGGTTGCATGGGAGTGGAAAGAAACAAATGAGTCTGAAAGCAGAAAAACTGTTGGGAAAATTCCAGCATGTACGTACCACTTGGTGCAGGGGAAAGAGAGCAATGACCAAAGCAAAAGTTGTATGTTTATATTCAATTCACATCTGAATTTTATGCAAGGGTCTGATCCTCCATGATGAATGTACAAATGTTGACAGTTTTAAAATAGATCGAAAATCAGTGTCTCAGGTATTAATGCAACAGTAAGTATAAAATAAAAATATTTTAAAATCTTCAAAATAGTATTTCATCCAGTCTAGTGATTTAAAAAGAAAACATGTTTCTTGCTTATGAATGGAAAACAAAAACAAATGACCATAAAAATTGCAATACTGTGTCAGACTGGACTTTCACCTAGTCCAATATCCTGTCTTTGAGTGGATGTCTAAAGAAGAGTGGAAGAATAAAGGCAGCATATGGTACAAACGGTGCATATGTTGATAATTTCCTAGCATACTGCCCTCATCTGGGACAACCCCACTCATGGTGTAGTGAAATCACAAAGAATATATCAGAAGCAGAGCATTTTCCTTTTCATTGAATACAAATATTATTTGTTATTTGAATGGGACAGAATTCCTTCCCTTAGCCATTCACTTATCATGATTTTTTTAAAAAATTGAAATGTGGGCTATGCAAAGAATGATGTGAATTCACCAAATACTGGTGGATTCTTGGCAAGAAGGTCTGAAGTGCAACTGAATGATTGATTCTTTTTGTTCTGAAGCCCTGACAAAAGTGATAACATTCTCACTTCAGTTATGCTAGATCCATATCACTGAATGAATGAGAAAAAAGGACACACAATCATCAGACATCAATTGCTGTCTCTGTTTCAATTCTCAAAAAGGCAGTTTTACCAGTCTGTACAATCGTCACGGTGTTCCTCCCATCTCCATTTAGTCACAGTACAGGCTTCCAATGGAAGAACTCCACATCTACCATACAGCAATCAATAGACTGATGTATATCAAATAGGATTCATAATTCGTTGAAGGAAAGTATTTCGTTCATGCTGAAAATTCCTATTCTTATGCAGTTAAAATTGGAGAGAATGGTATGTTTAGAAAATTTGCAGGAGGATTCTAGTGATCTTTTTTTTCATAACTGTTTTGTATTTGAACTAGTATGAAACAGTTTTTATCTCCTGCCAAAGTTTAGAAATTGTCTAAAGTACTCTTACTAAGCTAAGATCTTTCAAAATATTTTTTAAGGCAGAGATATGAGACTAGAATTTGATGGGGAGACAGGTCCACATTCTGTTTGGTTCTGATTAGACTTGAACCTAGTTCTCCCAAATCTATCTAAGATGGGTATTTTCAATTAGGCAAGTGCCTAGAAAGCTAAGGAACCTTTAGTTGTAAAGAATCAGAAGCTGTAACTATAGGAGGACCTTGACTCCATTGTAAGAAATTGTAATATATTTGCATGTTTTCCCATATTCTCCCTTGCCAGAAAAAGTGTTCTGAGTTAGAACTGTGTCAGAAATATGGCATTTGGGCCCAAATACAGCAAATATGTAAAAAATTGGGCAAGGGGGAAAAAAATATGTTGTATTTTAGCAATCCTAAGTCATATGCAACACCCTTCTTCAAAAAAGTTCCATGCTTATGCATGTTAGAACAGCATCAAAGCTACTGTAATTATAATTGAAAGTGAAAAAAGGGGGAAAAAAACCCAAGGAAACACAAAACTCTATTGATGTTGTATTGTCTTTTATTTTAAAATCTTTTTCTTTGGAGAGGCAGTATCTCTCCTGAGTTTGGTGGGCAGTGGCAGTTGTGAAATGTGGATTCTGTTGAGGTAGATGTGTTTTCACACTCAAACATGTGTTATTGCATTTGAATGTGGGATTTTTAAAATGGGACAAGTTCCTCTTAAAATTTGCAAGACAGATACAATTTTTCTTCTTATTTTGGCTCTGTTTGCTCTATGACCACCTTGAAAAAACCAGCTTAGGACCTGACTGACCTGAAATAGACATGATGGGTGAATAATGTCATTAGTATTTTCCTCTGCCTTTTCTTTTCAACTGTTCCATGAACAATGAATTTCTCTTGGTCAAAGTATTGCTATTCCTGTCATCAAAAAGTAACTTGTGTGCTATCTATCTTAGACTTTCTTCCAGAGAATGACAGGTAATTTCACTAGCATCATTTCAGTGACAGTTTCTGCTTTAATCACACAACTCCTATAGTGATGATTCACCTCTTTCATAAAATTTGCATTCACTGAATAGTACTGCACAATATAAAAACAGCTATTATATATATTCTCAAGTGTTATGATTTCTGTATGAACTGGAGAAAGGTAAGCTAAATATTCAATAACCAATTATTCTGAAGTATGTGTAGCACGCAAAGAGTATTTAAAAGGAAGCCATCAAGAAATACATGTTTTAAATTGACTGAGGTATATGACTTTATGTTATTCCATCTGAAAACCCGGTTCATCATAATAGTGGGTAGATTCTCCCTAAAACAATAGCTGTAATGCATGGCTAGGAAAAATCAGAACAATGTGGACATAGACAATAAGCATCATTTAGAATTTGACCGTGGGCTTGTGATGTCCCCTGTTGTGATGGTATACAGCAAGCCTAACCATTGTAATGTTTGGGGTGTGTTGTTATAAATGTTTCTAAAGGAGAGTTTCTATCTTTGCTAGCAGAATAAAAAGGTTTTTAGAATTAAACATTTAAACTCATAAAAAACATGTATTTGCATTTTTAATGGGAATGAGAGGTTAAATTAAGCAATTGTGACATTTCTACAGTTTAGCGTATCTTCATTCAAAGCATTCAAAGCATGCATGTACCAGTCAAAATACGCAGTTAGCATAGAAGTGTAGTAGGGAAAAATCAAGCCCCTCTTTCTCTTCTGCAGCACCCAGTGTAACTCAAACATGTGCTGGTAGGTCATCCACTTTCCGCTGCAAAGGGGTCTTTTGCTGAAGTCACTGAGTAACTTTTAAGACATTGTTTTTCTCCCATGACCACATATGGTCTATGAATACACATTAAAGAATTTTACACAGCATATTCCTCTTTTTGTGCAGCTAAACTGATTAGAATTAACAACAGTTTTCCTTCTGTATCTTTGTCTAAGGTCTTTGAAGTAGAGCATCCTTTTACATGTATGTGTACAGCATATGATTCATTTTTCACAGGCATCTAAATTTTTCTTTTTTGTTTCATACTATTTCAGTTGGTAAAAAGCACATAACATTTTGTTCTACCTGCAATTACTTTTTTTCCAAGGATAACTTGGAATATTTGATTTCTTGCATTTCTAATAAATTTGCATATATGGAATGCTCTACTTGCCAATGTGTATGGTCATTACTGGACACCAAAGGATTGACAGCTGTACATTCTGCATTTTATGTGTAGAATATAGACTACGTTGCAAAGGCATTTGTTCTCTAAGTGGTAAATATTTACTTTGTAGCTGTTTAGAGCATATTTATATTATGGTGGGGCTTTTTGGTTTTCTGAACATATTTGTTAAAGAACAAGGTGTTAATTATTTGTAGTAACACCTTTATTTTTCTAAAATTTTCAGGTGATTGCACACTGAGGATGAATCTTACTTCTCCAGTGAGCTACTAATACAAAGTATGTGGAGGAAAAATTGGCAATATCATAAGTGGTAAGTAGCATTTGTAGGACAGGCTTTCTGTTTACTGTGTAGAGGACTTAGAACTGAAAAGCAAATCTAGACTTATTTTTTAATCCTCTGTGTAGGTCAGCGCTCTTGAACTAAAATTGGCAAATAGTCAGTACATAAGCTCTTATGAATAAAGCTATTATTTTATGTAATTCTAGCATTTTAATATCTGCATATTTTTTCATCCTTTTTTCTGTGATTGCATGTCTTTTCTTTCTGTAGGTACTTCTTTAGTCTGAGAGCTTTTTCTTATAGTTTCAGTGGGATAACACACAGTTTATCTCTTCTATCCTTGTATATGGTCTATAAATAAGACATTATTCCAACTCTGTTATTTAAGAAAGCTAAGAATTATTTCTTTGAGCTTTCCTTCAGGGCTGTTTTCTAACAAATAACTATGTCTTTGTAGTATAAATTTAATTAGGCATTCAAGTATATATTTGTATGACATCTTTTTCCTTATTCCTGAATATATCTCTTCGTTATTCAGGCCAAATATTTTTAATACATGGTTTTAAATAAATAACTTCAAGGGGTGCCTGTATCTATAAATAATCCTGCTATGGTGGGAGAAGTATCCAAGGAAGATGTAGCATTTGATAGTCTCAGCTAAATATTCCCCAAAACTGTCTGAGAAGAAAGTGGACATATACCCTGTCAATACTGTTGAAAGAACCCACTGATCTATTCAGAGTGTTCCTACTCCATGTGATGAAAGCACATGGTGGCACTTTCAATTTATGGTACCGACATCATCAGTGGCACACTGGATAATAACATATGGATAATAAGATATGGATAAGATATGGAGTAAGCCTTCATGTGCCTCATTTTCTTTAATCACAAACTATGCAACCACACTTGCCTCATTTGTTTATAAGCAGAAGTTACTACTAAAATATTCCTTCCAAAGCCAGCATTTAAATATAACTCAGTCATGGTGCAACACTCAACCCTGCCTTCACTGTGAAATCCTGTACTATGACAAAAGTACCTTTGATGCCATTTACGTGACCTGTCTAAGAATCAACCCATATATTTCTATTCTGCACTTCATCCTAATATTTAACTTCAGATTCAGCCTAAAATTTCTATCCTCAGATATGGAATTTAGTGGACACATCTTGTTTGACAGATCCAGGAAAAGTAAATGTACATTGATGCCATAGCTAGAGACATGTTTTTATTCTTAACCTAGGTAGGATCATAATTCCAAATTTACAAGCACATCTCTGTGGAGTGCATATCATCACTTTTCCCACAGAGATATAAAAATTGGCTCTGTGCCTACTATCAGGTACTGTGTGCTCCATAGTATTTTTCTCCTTTCATACCTCTCTTGTGTGTTCTTAAGGGAGTATATTCATTGATTTGTCATACCAGTTAGACTTGGCATCGACAGATGCGGCTAATTAAGTGGTCTATTCAGCCCAATTTATAATATGTAATGTAATATAATGGATTGTAACATAATATAGTATAAACCATATAATATATAGATTATTTTTATTATAGTAAATGTCTACTAATAAGTTCTATGTGCAATGTATTATTTTATAATTTACATGAAAATTTAATACTTAAATAAAACTAAATGCTGAGTCCTCAGTTGCACTCACCTGTGTGAAGTCCTAAAACTCTATTGGAAAACACAACTGCATCTATGGAATTTATTTGACATACAGAATGTAGCTCCTTGTACATACCTTATTCTGTTTACTGTAGAAAGCACAGTATGAGCAGGGAAAAGAAAAAGAATGTTTGAGTTGGTTTGGCAAATGTGTAGCTGCTGACACAATGGGTTGTAACCAACAGAGCACTGAAACAGGATTAAGTTTCATTATAAATTATCTTTACTTGACTCAGTAAATTAGGGTGCAAAAAATGACATGAGATCAATTTTTCCTCCTTCTCCTCTCTGGCAGTATGTATATCTGGTTCAATGGAGAGCAGCACTTTGGTTTTTAATTAATATTTTTTTAGAGTAATATCTGGAGTTGCTTTCTAGGAATTCTGAATATATCCCTTCATAGGTAGTATTTTTTTCAAACTGTAATCCATTAGGAGTAAACCTTTTGCCTGAATGAAGTTAATATCTATGAGGTCACAGTTATGAAGGTTAACCCTCATTTTCTCCAGGGCCTTTCTCTACCTTCCACATAAATTACATGCTTACTGAATTAGGCAATGTATATTGTTCCTTTTCTTATAAGTCTTAAAGAACTTCTGAATGTTGGAAGAACTTCTGGGGAAGGAATGTATAATCAGTCAGACAGGAATTCTATAAAGTTAACAAAGGGAAATGGTATGTCCTGCAGCTGGGGATCCTGCAGCTGGACCTATCCACCAGTATAGGCTGGGGCTGGGGGATTAAAGATGATGGATCCTGGTTCTTCTCAGTAGTATTCAATGAATGCATAGGAAGCAGTGAGCACAAATTGAAATGCAGGAAATTTCACTTAAACATAAGACAAAAGAGTTTACTGTGAGGATGGTCAAACACTGAACAATTTGCCCAGAGGGGTTATGGAGTCTCATGCTTGGCATGTTCAAAATGCCACTGAAGAAACCCCTGAGCAATCTGCTCTGGCTTTACCCTTCTTTGAATAGGGAGCTGGACTAGACAAACTCCAGAGGTCCCTTCCAACCTCAACCATCCTATGAGCTCACCAGGTGGACTGCAGTAATGCATCAGAACCAAATACTCTGAAGAATTCTAAGCAGACTGTGGCTGAGAAAGTAATCTTGGCCTTTCATTGGCTGGAGGTGGGAATTTCATCTGGACGGGTTTCTGTACCTGCTTCAGCACTGAATGTTTTGAAAATAGAGATGAGCGTCTGCAAGTTAGTCACAATTTAAAAAAGGAAATACCCAGGAAGATTATTGATTTTTATAAAAGATTTCCATGGGCTTGATAAACCCCATCCAAATGGTGGCGCAGCAACTTGCGTAAGTGCAGGAAAGCTTCCCAACAACAATTATAAGCCAACAAAGGCATCATGAGCCTGACTAATAACAAAAAGCCTGATTAAATACTTAAATGTAGAAGCTTGACCTCAGCAAGGTTTCTCTAGTGCTAACATAAAGACAGGAGGAGAAAAGCAGGAAAAAGGTAGAGAACTTTCGAAATGAATTCTGAAAAAAGCAGCTTCTTCACTCATGATCGCTTTCTGTGTTCCTCTAATGTTGCATGGATTGAAGTCTCCCAAAAACTCTTAATGAAAAAACTTGTGTATCAACTAGATTGCTGTAGACTTCCACTATACCTGCATTCATCAGGATACATATTAAACAGAGAAGTGGGATTAAAAATCCTACAGGATCCAGACTGGATGTAATTGAACTGAAGTGCTGTATCATTTTTGTCTAAACATGGTTATAATCATCACATGTATGCACAGGTGTATACATGCAGCACACTCATTTCCACTTCTCTTCCATTTAATTCCCTCCCATTTCATTCTATACTCCTAAATGAGGAGCAATAGTAGTAAATTATTACTCTGTATTTCTCTTTCAGTCTTAAATTTGTCCAGAGATTAGTTTTGTGTCTGAACTTCAGCACAAGAGCAGATGGAAAACCTGGTTGTAAGTTTCATATGACTAGAGCGATTCATTCATTCTGAGTTAAATATTCACATTTACTTAAAAAGCTTTTATAAATTGTTTTCAAACAATGGAAACAAGTTGGCATGTTTTATTCTGAATTGGTGACATTTAACTGGAGCAGATGAAGTAGCACAGTAAGTATAGCGAGGCTTCTGTTGCACACACAGAACTCTGAGCATTGCAGCAGGTCTGATACTGACACACATTACCTTTCTCGTTCTGGGGAGATACTGTGATGTGATTACTCTCCTGCAGGCCATCGCAAGTTGTCACTTCTGGTTGCTGTTGGCTTGTATTTGCTGCGGTCCCACTCTGCTGTTTGCAGAGTCACAAGCCGTGTTGTAGTGTCTGGAAATGTGTGTCATTCCTGCACATGAATGGACTGAGGAGTAAAATTAAGGCTATGGTAGCTCTTCCTTTCTGCCTGGAAAATTAATTTTCTACAAAATATGAGATTATAATTCTGAATAATGAGTAAAACTTTGCTGAGTTCTTTATAGCCCAAGTCATGCAAATGACTTAATATTTAGGTAGTATCATTAATTAGTAGCAGGACACCCATTTCAGTCCGAGGCTATTTTTACTTTTACATAGCAAGTTATTTAAATCTATTAATTTTCTACGCTGACCTGTTATAAGCTATTCTAATTTTTAAAAAAAATAATATGTGCAGGGTGGTAGAAGTGGAGAAAGAGGCATAAAGTGTATTGGAAAACTACCAAATGTCCCCTGCAAATGGACCCTATTCAGAATCAGTAAGCGTATGATGAGTGAAGTGGTTTTGAATATCGCCTTTAGATTCCATGCTGTTACAAGGCCAGCCCCGAACATGGCAACTCTTATTTCCACACACAGTACCTCTTCACTCTCAATTTAACCCAAAAATCTGATGAACCCATTACTCCATACTTGATTTCATGGAACAAGGAGTAGATATAGTTACAAATGATCAATCACAAGCCGTGAACCAAAGCAGCAAGGCATTAACAATTCACACCATTTCGGTCCACTTGCTCAAGCAGAAGATGTGCCAGCATATTTAATGCACAGCTACTTCGTTCAGTTCAAGGAAAGACATGACTCATGCTCATTTTAGGAACTGAGGAGACTTCATAGGCTTTCATGACTACTAACCACTGAGTGTGAGAGTTTGCACTTCTAAACAATTAATATAACCAGGTGTTCAGCAAAGGTCACAGAGATGGATAAGTTTTTAAATTTAATTTTGCTCAGGTTAAAAATAAATGGACGGATGACCTGGGAAATGGTTCCCACAATAAAGCCAAGTTCCGTTGTACAAATTTGTGTTGTACAATCAACATCTTGTTCAGCAGTATTCTAACACTGTAGACCCCACAGGCATATGCCGTCAATTTAATGGGATCACTAAAAAAGCAACGCAGCTGTGAAAGATTGCTTTAAGTACAGCAATCGTGTGCTTGTCATTCTGTTCAATGGTGGAAAAATCCAAATTCGGATAGGCATCAGTATTTAAGAAAATGACTGCTAAAGCATCCCTCATAAGTACCTTGGGGACAATACGATTTGACATATAGCATGTAAACAAAAGTACACAGCAGCTGTTAGATTAGTTTTTGTTTGAGTCAAAACACACTGACATAATTTAAACAACATAGGAAACTGCAGGTTCTCCATCATTCAGTTTCCCTATATAAAATACAGTTTTGGATACTACATGCCGGTTGCCCTGGGCAGAGTTGCATGGTGTCTGCTAAAAATAAGAAAAAGGTGAAGTACAGAGTATGCTAGCACAATCTCATGCCCTCTGTGTAATATATATACAGTGTACAGTACATCTTGAAAGTACCTTCAGGAAAAGCCTTCACCTGAGGAAGCATAAAAAGAATTTCTAGTATTGAAAGATTTTGTTTTTCTCCATAGTGGAAAGGATGTTAATGATTTTTTTCCTGTTATTCTGATACTGTTTTTTATTTAAAAAATACTTTTACTGTTTTGTAGCTTATTTACTATGAGAAATTGATGTGGAAAAAAACTTCAGCAAAATACTAATGTTTATGCTCCTGTATTGTCATAAGTTTAAGTAAGAAGAAACCTAATAAACTGAATTTTGGGGATTTGTTTTTAATTTTTTGCAGTCCTCTTGTGATGATTGCAAATTGCCAGAGAGTGATTTTCCCATTCATTTACAGATGTTCTGCTTACTTTTTGTGAAAATCCTACTGGGCTTTGGATTTCATGCTTTCTATCACTCCATTTGATCAACACAACACACTTATTTTCAGCAAGTTTAAAGACAACACAAAGAAAAAAGCAGGTTTTTCTCTCCTGTTTGCCACCGTGGGTTCATGCCATTATCTCCATCAATTTAAAATCTATGGGTTTTGTTTTAGGGAAAATTTCTTATCTCTGTTCTTCAGAGGAGTGTAAAATTACATTGTAAAACAATTATTTTCTTCAAGGAAATTCAATGTTTGTCTTGTGATATAAAGTAAAAAAATCAATGAGGGAGAGAATGAAAGCAATAAAGGTATATTTACACTGTTCATCTTAGCTGAGGAGCAAAGATCCCTGGGTACTGTCCTTTTATCCACAGCTGACTATCTAGCAGGTAAGACGTCTGCCGTGGGGAAATGTATACAATTAAAAAAGAAAAAAATGCAGATGGGTTCTAATGCAGTACTTTGAATTCTGCATAAAAATTATAAAGTAAAGGGATTTTGTCTATAATTTTAAATATTTTCCATAACTTCTGACTACCTTCCTTTGCACAGCTTCCCGTGACAGAACGTTTCTTTCTTTTAAAATTTATTTCACTTTCTGACCAAGGACTCATTTTTCATTTCCCTCCTCAGGAGTTCCATGAATACCTCACAATAAAATCTCTAACCACCTGAGAGACATACATCATGATGAGTTGTTCCTAAACCTTACTGGTCAGCGCACGCACTTTCTTTCTGAGGGTTAGCCTTTGCCTTTTTTTGCTATGGTTAACACACCATTATTGACCTTCATAGTCCTGCTTCATAGTTCAATGTTTGTGACGTTTGATCGGCTAGAATGTTGAATGGACTTTGGGAAATTTTGCCTATAGAGTCTTTTCACCTTGCTTGTGGACTGTATAAAGCCATAATATCAAAGCACTCTGCTGGACTCGGTAGATATTTTATGGACTCATTGATACCTTTTTAGGTTTTGAAAGGGCATTAGTTCAGACTAATACCTTCTTTGTTTTAGGTAAGTCACCAAAGTGTCCGGAAGTCTGGAAGTAGCCAGCTGTTCGTTGAAAATTTTTATTCTTGCATACCTACACCAGTTCCAGAGGAGAACAATATAAACATTCCTAAACTAGGAATAATTCTCGAGCAGCAGTGAATTTTTTATCTAGAGTGCTAGAGATACCTTTTGGAATCACCAGGCAGATACCAAGAGCAATAAACTTACGGGATACAAGTAAAAGTATAGTCTTCTGAAATTACTGTCTTACTGTTCTACCTTTAATAATTTCCCTTTCTAGGGACACATGTTTTCATATTTCAGTGAATGCTTGGTAACTTAAATACCACTGATTTCTGAAATTTCAAAAGGAGGTCAAAAGAATGTGAAAAATGGAAAGAATACAAGCTGTTTGAGACTATAAATCTGGAAACAAAAAAAGTTAAGTGTGGAATGAAGCAAATACTGTTATGGATAGAAGCAGCTGATCTTTATGGAAATGATTATTGCTAGTAGAAAATTAGTTGGGTCTGATACTCAGTGTGACTGCCTCATTTGGGTGTTAGGCATGTCTGAAAGAGACTTTGGATCTTTGTACTTCTGAGCTATCCCAGCAGGTCCTAGAAATGTCCCTCTTCAGTCCTGAAGGTCCCTACCTTCTGAAAAGGTGAATTAGCACGGCCACATTATACTGGTGTTAAAATTATTTGTGGTAAAATAATTAATAGTATTATAACTAGTGTTTAAATGTAACATCCAATTCCAGTATACACACATTTTCTCGCAGCTGTGTTTGAATCTCCTTGCACACTCCGAAAAGCAGCACTACTTGTGTTTATTTCCATTTGCAATCATTTCCTGACGGTAACTAAGTTAAAAGCACTAAGCAGAAACCTTATTCACTTAAGTTACCTGTAAAACTTCTAGAGACTTCACTGGGATCAGATTTTCATGCTTTTATTTTGTTTGAACTAAGTATGACTATAACCACTCCTCATCACATAACATGAAACACAGATTTAATTCTGATTCTGCTCACTTAGTCCTGAAGTAAATGCACTCCTGCCAGTGTTCCTGATCAGACATCATTCATTACCTCATCTAACCTTCTTTATTTTTTTGTCTGACTCCAATGTTAGGGAGTAAGTGTCACTAGAAGAGTCTGGAAAAGTATTAATTCACTGATTGTTATCTTGAAATAATTTTTGCTTATGTTCAATTGCATGGCCATATCCTGACAAATGGGGTTTTAAAAGCAAATACTTAATGCTATATGTATGCGTTCCGATTTGGAGCCTTTACTTTGACGGCATAATTTGAAAAAGTTTTTCAGTATTACTTTTTAGGATCATCAGTACCAGTAGGTTAATATGCGTATTAATCTTGTTCAGTGAATCCCCTTCAGCCTTATTTTGTGAAGTCTGGCCTCCCGTTAGATAAATGGGATTTTTATTGTAAACTTAAGTGTAGACAGGGTTTCAGCTCATTTTCTTTTATGGCCCTGCAGAACATTGAACCCACGTATGTATCTTTTCACGTCTTCTTACATTGCTTCTCTCTCTTCCCATTTGCTACCGATACAAGCTTCTGCATATCATTTTCCACTTCTGTAACAAAGAGAAAGTACACATGAGACAATTCTAAATTACTTTGGAAGAATCATGTGATAGGTTTTCATTCGAAAGGTTACTTAAATGGGTTTTGTTAACTATGTAGACAGTCCTTTAGACCTAAACAGAACTTTTGCAGTGCCTGCATTCTTCTATTTTTGTATTTTGCTGAACTGAGATTGTAACTGACTTGTAAATAACACAGCAAGGTTGGAACTTCAGTCGGATTTAAGTAGCTAAATTGTAATGGCTTTGCCAACTAAGGCATTTTATGCTAAGTATGCAGAATGGAAGTAGGTGCAAGGATATCTGCTGGAGAAGTAAGCATACTATATGAAAGCTCTCAGGTTTGTTCATATGAGAATGAGTAAAATTACTGATGAGATGATGAGATTATATCACAAAATTGTGGAAGTCAGAAGACTAAGATTTTAACATGTTTTTTTTTTTTAAAGTAGTGCCTTTCACAAAATTACACACATGGTTTTGCTTAACGGTGTGCTTAAATCATTCATAAAATACACTGGCTTTAACAGAGGCAAAGTACAGTCTGTTGCATGTTTACCTATTTCTTTATCTTTGAAGATGGATTTAAGTGTATGATATGTTCCTTCCGTATCTGTCCAAAAGCCTCCAGTTATAAAAGAACTCACATATGAAAGTTTCTTAACTAAGGTCTTAGTTCAGCCTCTGTTCTCAGAGCTGAGTGAATAGTTATTGAGGCTAAATATTTAACATGTCTGAATGGAATGTTTGTCTCCTATTCTCAATAAAATATGTAAAGTGTAATTCATCCACTGGCATTTTCTCTGACAAAACCTGTAGTTCTTTGTTAGTATTTACATACCTAGGAATTCCACCATTTAAATCCTTATGGCAAACAATAATCTTTACGACTATAGATTGACTAGATGGGAAAATTATGTATATAATTTTATTTTCATTGTTCACAAACATCCTTTATACAGTTTATTCTTTTTTGTGTTTTCTTGTATATTACTAGTAAAAACAGATTTTGGTGTCTTTTTGCTTTTTCTCCCCTTCCCCTTTCCCTTCCCCTTCTCTTCCCTTTCCTTCCTTTATACAGTATGAGGTAAAAGCCTGAAATGCTACTTAATGTTATTTTATTTTTTCGTGTAAGAAAGGCCCATGTATGCGTTACACAAAAATATCTGCAAAGCACATGCATCTCAGTAACGCCTGAAGCCAAAAGAATCATTCCTTATTTGTAACACATATTGACATTAGCTCCCTTCGAAAGAACGCTTTCAACCTTTACAGTGATTTGAAATCTAAGAACAGCAAGAAAAAGATCTTGTTGAGACCATCGCCATGGATCAATTTTATCTATCTTTTCATTTGACCTTTCCTCGTTATTAAACAGCTACACTGAGCATTTTTATTTGTTAGAAGTTGTTTTTTGAGTAGTGGCAATAAGAAGGTTATAATAAAATTGCTTATGAGAGTATTATTCTATTTTATGAATGTTACCATTTCTAATGTGGTAGGTGTATATATAAGCTCCTCAACAGGAAACTGTATACAGAAACAACATGGATCTTGCAATTTTATCAGGACAATGCAAGTAGATTTCAGCAAGGTTGGTTCCAACTCATCTGTGATAAATGAGAAGATAAGGCAATCAGTGCACACCATGACACTCCGTGCAGCTAGTTAGGCACACTTCAGAACTATTCAGGTGTGCTTACAAAGCTTATGAGTCTTTCATGGGGGGTGTCTCAATATAAATACGTCCTTCATGGTGGCCACTAGAAATGCAGGAGTTGCTTTTTCAAGACTTAACCCAGGTCAGATATAAATAATAGATATTAAGAGTTAGTTCTGATGCTGAGGCTGCGTTAGAGGCTGTATGTTTCAGTTGGGTCAAAAGAATGCATTTTCTTTTTTTTTCTTTTTCTTCTTTTCTTTGCATAGCTCCTCTGCTTGACAGATGCCTGCAAAATTCCATCACACCTTTGTGTGGACCTGTTTGGGTCTGTAAGAGGGAAGGTTTCAGCCTCTAAGGAGCAAAGATTTCTATCCAAGGAGTTCTATTGGCCCGGCACCAACGATTAAAGTCTGCAAACTGTTGCAAACAGGTGAGTTGTCCCACTCTTTAAAAGTCTGCTTTTTTGTTTTCATTTTCAAATGTACTTATTGTATAAAACCAACGACTGGCACTGTGTCATAAAGAAGTGTGACATATATTGTGTAAGCTGCAGTGCCTGTTAGGAAAATGAAATACTTCTGTAATTGCAAAGCCAACAATAAAGGAGTTAATTGTGTCTCTCTTTTGGTGTGGGATGTCATATGTCTCATATTTTCTTGCTGCATACTGTGCCTAGCTGTGATGTTCCTTATGTGGAAATTCTCTAAAACAATCATTTTTCATTGCTTGTTCGGCACATGCAGTTTTTAATGGTCTCACAGATCTTCCCATAAAACTAATTTAAATAATTGAAACATTTTTCAAATAAATAAATAAAACACTTCTAAGCATAACTAGTGTTGCATTATGAACAATTAAATACATGTATAATATTTTAAACCCCCAATATTTTAATTACTATACATGTGCCATTAAATAAATATACCAGACATGCATTTTAATTTGGAAAAATAGTAGAAAACAGATACTAAATAAACTCTCTGATAGTTTGGGAGCAATAGGATTATTTATTTTTTATTAATCAGGTGTTTTATTTTCAGAAATATAAGTAAGAAAACACTGATCTTTTTCTGTATACTTACTGAAACTCATTTTCATGTGTAAGAATGTACATATTTTTAATGATCAGGTGAGTACTTTATAAAAATAGTAGACATATAGATTTTCCAGGAAGAGTATTATGTAGAAATTAAACAACCAGCTATGAATCCCAGATTTAAAAATGATCTCGGGCCCCAGAGTTAAGAATGACTGCATCAGATAGATAAGCTAACAGTCTATGTAGGAAGGGGGAGGAGAGCTGCAAGCAAAGTGTCAGTCACACTGTTTATACAGCACCTCCTGCTGTCAGATCCATAAAGAGAAATGAGAATTGACTTTGGAAGAGACTATTCCTGTCTAGAGCTAATAGCGGTCAGCAAGAAGAAATCAAATAAAAACAAAAACAAAACTGAGAGAGCCTGTGCGCGAGAGAAAGAAACAAGCAGAAAAGAAAAACAAGAAAAGCTTGTTTCAAAATGTTTCCGAGTCAGTACAGTGATATATTAAAAAGTGAGAAATATCTTTACAGTTTTTGTTGATAATTCTTCACTTTTAAGACAATGCTGCCTGTCACAGAAGCTACAGACATGAAATCTATTACTTTCCAGTGCCTTAACATATATTACTCTTTCAGAATAACAAACATAAATTGCATTCAAGTATTTAGCAAGTATAATGGCAATTAGTAGAACAAAACAGGCAATGGCGTTTCTAAATAAAAATTAAGATGCAAGTCACTTATTGACTACTTCTTGCTCTTCTCCGTATAGAACATATAAAGGCATTTCAGTAAATTAACTTATGTTAATCATTCCTCCGGTGATTATCCAGCAGTGTTCAGTCGGAAATTGTAAATGACAAGAAAAATATAATAATTTTAGTAGATTTGAAATCTCTTCTGAAGACAAATGGTTCTTTATAATGAAAGGCTTGCATATAGACATATGTTCAGTATAACCATGTTGGACATTTTTAAATTTTAAGAGTCCAGATTACAAGGATGAATGTCAGTACAGCTATGACAGTTAATTGTCTACAAAAAACTTATTATTAAATATTTAAATAAACATTTCAAGCTGGTTTGAATGCTTAAATTAAGATTTTAAACCACAAAGACGTTAAATGTTTGGTGCTGTTAATGTGCTGAAAGCTTGTGTTATATTGAATTATATTACTTCAAAGATAAGATAAGACATATAAATCAGCTTAAAGTGTCTCTGTTAATTTTTCCAACTGTTTTCTAACTGAAGTTGTGTTAGTACTGTACATAAATGAAATCATTACAATCACTGTAGGTGATGTTACACTGTAGGTATAACGATACTTCTTACTATAATCGTACTATATTTTGCTTATGTTGACCTTTTGTTCTAAACAACTAAACCAAGTTTGTTTTGTAAAGAGCACATTGTGATATGATGCAGACAGAAGATTAAGATGCATGCTAATGAAGAACCAGGACATTCAATCAAAATACTATCACTTTGTCCTGTTGTGCTGAGGTCTGACAACATAATGCTATGATGACTGCATACAGTATTCATAGCGGTATAACATCTAGCCATTACTTGACAACATTAAACATATTTTCTTGATTTCTATTTATCTCAGTGTTATTTTGGCATTTGAATTATTCGTATTTACTTTGTCTTTTCATTTAAATAAAAAGGAAATGGAAATAAAAAGAAAAAAAGGGAAAATTCTTTGATTCTGTATTACTCTGCTAAGACACACTGTCTATTGAAATCAAACAGCACATACAACTAATAATATACTAAGATGTGTAATTCTATTCAAATACATCTGGCCTTCAGTTTAAAATGCATGTGTTGAATTAAAGCAACACATAGTTTCTGGTCCACACTGTGAACTAGTTGCACTCGTTGCACAGTGTCGTCTTTATAGTCACTCTGTTGCTTCTTGCCCCAGAGGAAGAAAACAGTGAGGAGCTTCCATCTCTTTGCTGTAGTCGGTGCATCCTTTTGAAAAGGATAATCAGTATTCATCAGATAGTATTCCTTGAGACTAATATAAGTGAAGGAAGACAGGTAAAACTGAGACAGCACTTGAACTTTGGGAAATGGTTTGTGCTTTCCTCTCAATAAAGGAGAAAGGAAAAAAAATATATATGTAAACACTAGACTACAAAAACCTTCTATTTTTTTCCTCTAAACTCTAATTGCAATTACATATTTGTATAGTGAGCTATAAGCTTCACTAAAATCTTGAGAAAGCTTACACTGACATTTTAATACCATGAATTCTGAGACAGTAAAGTACAGTTTTCTAACAAAAAAGTTAAATTTAAACAACAGTACTGTTTGAATTATTCTGCTATTAATATTTCAGATGTTAGCCTTTTGCCTTGCTCTTTTAAACATGCTGTTTTGGTGTCTGTTGGAATTTCTGAGATTCCTAAATATATCTGAAGCTTAAAATCAGTTCATTGTATATATAATGTACGCAGTTGGATGAATGCACGTAAGACGTTTTTAAATTTTTTGTCAAGCTACTCTAGTTTCTATTAAAAATGTTTTTAGAGAAAAAGCATTGCCAAAAAGAAGTTGCTCTTAAATGAGATGTAACGCATAACAATAGAAAGAACATTATATCTGATAGTATGGGATATAGTTAACACTTTCAGAGGTGGGGGATGTCCATCTCATTAGCATTCTTCATATGTAGTGGTGCTGTTGGTGGGGGTGTTGAAGTAGGAATGCCATTGTGCTGGGTTCCAGTGTTTGGGGACAAACACTGCTGTGGAGGGAACGTGTGAAAAGGCCATAGTACTGACAGTGAATGAGGAAGGCTGTGCTTTCTGTATGCTTCAAGCAGGGAAGCTGTCATTCACAGGCCTAGCACAGCTAAACAGAGGCCAAAAGAGAAGACTCAAATATCTTTTAAAATTATATTAATGATTTTAAACATTTCCTTCATTTAGAATTACGCTTTATTCAAGCTGTTGATCTGCCCTTTACTAAATAATATAAAATGAACAGGTAAATAGAAGAATTATCTTGTCATTGCCACAGTAAAGATTTATTATGGAAAATGTATGTGTATAAATATTTGAGAATCACAAGTTGCTTTAAGTATATTTGAATGGTTTTGAGCATGTGTTACTTACAAGTGTTTAGCACAACTTTAATGTGATAGTTAAAAACCACAGCCAGTCCTCGGGTTCTGTTCTGTGTGCTTTTATTTTTACTGGAAGTGTTATATGTGGGGGTGAGGGGACTGAGCTGGGATGAGAAGTGACAGGAAATTGTGCTGAATGTTCATTAGCTTGATCTAGCAGAACTTACAGTAATAGTAATTAATCATTTGAACCACAGCAAATTACATTACATTAAAGTAATGGAGCTAGTATGCAAAGTACCCACAAGAAAACAAGAGAGAATAAAATTATTGACTGATTCTACTGCTTGCCATTTCAGCTATGGGAACGCTAGCTTAAATGTACTGTTTTGAAACTGTATATCCAACAGCTTTGCTGTTATTAGTCAAAGATACGCTCATAAACATCATAATTCATAGGGTTTTCCTCATTTTGTTATGCAGATCCATAAAAATATGACGGACTTTTAAAAAGTCAAAATATTGCAAATACCAGAACAAAGAAAAAAGAAATACTACATTTCTTCTATTTCTTGTGTCGTTCTCTTAGAAGTGCTGACTCAAGTACTAGAGGGTGGATACATCTGCAATATGCAAACAAAAGCTTTTCTCTATAACTTTTCTTTTTTTTACTTTATAAGAAACACATCTGCCATCACTATTCAATTGGTTTTCACAGATTTCAGTAATTACATTGTGTAGTAAGATTTCTGATGACTTTGGGGCTTTTTGTCCTTTGCAAATAAAATATAAACTAGCTGTTAGGTATAATAATTTTGCAGGGGTTTTGGCCGGGAGAAACTAGCAAAATGATACACCTTTATCAAGTATTTTTTAATCAATATATTTTTCCTATAACTTGTACATCCATCCTAGTTGATAGAGGTATCAGAAAACTGTACCAAAGAATGCTTACTCTGTTTATAATGCTGTTTTCAGAAAACTAGATTATATTGTGGTAAAGTTGGCATAATTATTATTAGATATTATTTGAAGAAAAGGAAGAAATTCACCAAAATGCTTAAGTTGATTTCCAGTTCAACCCAATGTTGGATTTGTGTTTTTATGGTTTTTGAAAGTGTGTTCTTAAAATAACTTCAGTATCACAGCCTTTGTTCCTTACCCTCCCCCCTTTTTTTAGACTTAAATATTTGCTTCCTCTTCCTTCCAGCTTCTGCTTTTCTAATTTTATATGACACTGACTCACACTGTTGAAGAGGTGTTAAGTATCTTTATTTCCTTTTTTACAGGTCACACAAGAATAGATTTTGAGTATGTTTGACCTGTGTAGAGACCACTCAAGAAGTAATCCCGTAAGTGAACTTTGTGTAGAGCAAGATTCCCTATGAAAACTGTAATATTTCAGCATAGCTTCTTATTAAAAGAATATAAAAATAGTGTTTCAGTAATTTTGAAATTGAAAGAGAAAACTGCCCCCTTGATAGTTTGGATAAGTGATTCTTAGAATGTTGTATTGTTTATAGATTTGAGTGATGGTTGAAATTTTTCCCACAACTGAGCTGCATTCTAGTTACCAGAAGTATTTTAAGAACCTTAAACTTGTGTCTTTTTCTAAGTGTCATGCCTTGAGCAGGCCTAACATCAGTTAAATGAAGTGAAAATTGCATTCTTGTCTTGATAGAGATGAAAATGGATTTCTGGTCATGAAATAGATGTAGTTGTCACTTTTTTAAAAAGGTGTCAGCAGTTTGCTTCAGCAAGTAAGGTGCCAATTCAGTATGACAGTAAACTTGTGATCTGAGCAATCAATAAAATGCTTCAATAACTTCTGCTTCATTACACTTATAATAAGAGGCTATAGATCTGTGGCACATAAAATGTTGATAAAGAGGATATGTAGGGACTTAGTGTGACATTTTGTTTTAGTAATACAGTAAGTGCAATGTTGCCATCTAGAGTTTGTGCATAGGTAATTATTCTGAAAGCAAAAGCTGTAGTGAAAAAACAAACATTGATATTTCAAAGCCCTATTTATTTCCATCACTTAGTGGCATGTATGTCTATCTATATGGAATAGTTCATTTGCCTTGTCACAAAATTTTTTTGGTCAGGAAAAGTAAGACTATTTTTAGTATTTTTCTGCTATTTCATATGGTAATGTGTAAAAACATTATTTCCCCCACCCCCCAAGCCACCAGTTTAATGCATTGAAGAAACAATTCTCATCTCAGCACATCTAGTTGTTTCCAGATACTAACAAAAATTATAACATTACATGATCTGACACCTGTAAGGGGGATGACGGAAGCTTTGTAATCCCAGTGAGTTAATGATGTTTCAGATTCTGACCAAGTGTTCTTTCAGTTGATTTATGCATTATGAGACCATAAATGGCTCCTGCTGATTTTTCATAAACATACATTGCAGGGGAATTGTCTCTGAGCTATTTATCTTGTAAGAAAATTATTTTGATATGTTAAATAGGTTTTTTTCTCCTTTTGAAATGGATGGCACCTGATTGACACGACATGTAAAGAGTTTCTGCTATACGCCATATTGCATTTCAAATAAATAAAACTTACTTTAGAGCTAGAGACAGTTATACTTCCCAGGGAAATTACTGGAAATCCTAAATTCTTCTGAAATATGTTTTCAAAAATGTGGGACAAACAGTTGTGTCTAGCAAGTGTGAAGGATGGGCTTGTCAAGTTCAGCCATCTAGCAGTGTTTTGCTTCGTTAAAGAGAATAAGTCGTTGAGATTATTGAGAACTGGGTAGATAAAAACTTCTTTCTATAGAAAAGACTAATGTGACTAGGTGCACAGATATAGCATGTTCATTAAGATTAAATATTTTCCTTCTTATAAGCAGCAAGAACGATATTGCTTCTGATTTTCCTTCAGCTTTGGTATGTAATTTATAAACAGTTTCTCTTTTGGCTTATCAGAACATTATTGCAGCTAGGCTGGCTATGGTACTTATGTTTCGTGTTTCTGATGAGGTAGTTTGCTAACGCTGTCCCATACTTTTTCACCATAATTTAATTGTGAAAATCTTCTGCAGAGAGAATATATGGGTGAAAGTTAATGGTGGAAAACTGACTGAAATTGTGGGGAGGAGTTAAATGGATTCTTGTAAAATGTAATTTCTGGATTGTTTTTCACCATGAACTTCCATTATTTTTGCCTTCTCCCTGTTTGAATATGAATGTTTGCTAGAGACATATGGTTCATGCTAAAAAATTACATATTAGTCAAAATATAGACCACAGATGGGGAATGATATTCTTTGCAAATTAGAAATTAAGCAACCATTTGGGACTAATGAAGTTTTAATTATAGGAGGGTCCAAATGCTTTGTCCAGTGCATTTGCCACTCATATTTGATTAAGCCTCACGGATCACAAACCTGTTCACCTCTTGGAGATGTGATGTGCTGCATAATCAGGTGATCCCAAATAGGACATGTGTTCTTCAATGATGACACGGTGGGAAAGGGGAAAAGAATTTGTTACTTTCAATTTTATTGCCAGTCTCAGAAAATTGGATTACCACAAAACAATGCCTGTACATATTTGAAAGAAATGCATCTCTGCACAGAACTATGAATTTGGCTTTTTCCAGCATTTAGAAATCATAAATTCAAATTTCTTGAGATATACTATTTTTGCCTTTGATGGTATATAAAATAATTGTGATTATCTGGGTCCAGGTTCTAAGGATTTGTCAGACAAATTATTAAATTCCTGTATTTTATCCATCTTTATGCACACTGAAATTATTTCAGTTCATCTCAGACTACCTTTCTTTCTTTAGGGATTGTGCAAGGTCAGATTACATCGCATTTGCCATGGACTAAAAGTGAATAAGTGTTCACGCGTTTAGCTCAGTTGACAAAGGGTAGGTTGTTAAACAAAGTCATTTGAATGTGTGCCTGAGACTGGGGCACTAAGAGATTCTTCTACTGTAACTAGGCTTATAATAAATTTTTGAGTTTTCAATTTTGTTCTATTTTTCTGATTTAACAAATATTAAATATAGCTGTTGAGCAGGTGAAAGAGGTCTTCAGTTATATAGTTAATGAATATTCTGTAAACCCATGTAGTTTTACATACGAAAGATTGAATCAAGATCAGTTTCAGATGTATCAGTGTTATGTAAGGAGACAGCTAAATATGGACTATCTTCCTGCATAAAAATGGGAGCAGTACTGATGTTTTTCCTTATTGTGAGTTAAATGAAATGCTGGACAATTATTAGAGCTACTTTTTGAATTACTTCTTCTACTAAGCTTATTAAAAGTTGATAAAATAAAAATAAAAAAGCTCAGTTTAGAACTTTCTGAATACAGTGAAAATAAATCTTTGCATTTTACAACTTTGAAGGTAATTACAGAATTCTGTTGCTAAAGTCACTGGAAGTAGGTTTGACAGATTTCCTCTAAATTACTCAACCACCTACAGGTATTATTGCCAAGATTCTTTTGAAATGAGAATAAATTTTATAGAGTTACAACAGCAAAGTGAAAGGGTACGTTTGATAGATTCCTTGAACTGTTTCAACACCCACAGGTATTATTTGTAAGAAAACAATCATGCAGAGTCTTCAGCTGGTTAGAGAGGGCACAGCATTCCATCTTCACCTGACATCCTATCTGTTCTCTCAACATCCTGTGCCCCCTGCCTACCACCCACTCCTCCCAAAACAATGCTCACCAAGAGAGTTTTGTGTGAATGGACAAGAATATGAATGTTTTTTAAAGGAATCTGAACAGTATAGAAAACACATTGTTTGTGGGTGACGAAAAGGTTTGAGGTGGGAGAAGAAAAACTGTCTTTAGGATTGATTAGTATTCTTCACTTTCTTTCCTAATTAATCAATGTTATTCTTTAATTGTTAGAACCTCTCAAAGGTAATTATTTACTGGCTTAAAAGCTCAATGTAAGAAAAAAGACCCAAAAGATTAAATTGAAGATTTTATTTGCTTTGTTTCTCTCGTTTTCATTAAGTTTGTATCTAGCACTCTGGTTTGTCTTTTTAATTATTCTAAATAATTGAGTCCTGAAATATTCAGCTTGGATTCTTCAAGCGCATTGCATAAACTTTGCCTATTTAAGTTTTAACGTTAGGACCTTAAGTCTGTAAAAATGAAACATTATGAAGTTGTGCATTTCTCAGAGATGCTTGTTTCATATTTTGGTTTTATTTCCATAAATTATTTTTAATTTATTCCTGTAATGCCTAAAAGATCCAAAAGACCAGACCTCATGGTCTCTGTATAACACAAAAATATAGTTTCCTGCACCTTATGCCATAAACCATAATGTTATTAAAATTTAAAAGCCTACTGTTGTATGCTTTGACCTTTGTTTTTCCAAAGATTTTAAAAACTTGTTTCCATTCTTTTTGTTTTTTAATAATCTGCTGCATTTATAATTTTGAATTTTGATTAATTGCTTAAATTCAGTATTAACAAAATAAATATTATTAATTAAAAATTAAATTCCATTTTATTTTGAATAAGTTAGGGTTATAAATCAAAACTGTCTTCTCAATTTATGGTGACTTGCAAGATTCAAGGAGATTAAAATAAACTATTTCTAAACTTTCTTCCCTAGCAAATGACTCTAAATCCATCTTTCCCTTTGTCTTGCTGAACAACTTTTGTCATAACCCTTACACTAAGAAATAGAGTAATACCATAATGCGCTTTGTACACCTGAAAATATTGAAGTTCTAGACTGTCAGACTGTGCCGACTTAACTAAATGTTTTCTTAAGAGCATCCAGAACATTCGAGAGTACCGTTGTCCCATCTCAGGGTGCTTCAGCCCCATTGTGTTCCGATCTGATTTATGAGCTGCAGTCTTTTGTCCAGAACTAGTGATAAACACTGTATCCTGGCACCATTCGGGTGTAGTCACCAAACTGCATTTCTTTTCCAGCTTGGTCTTCTCTGCAGGTTACCTTCTGCACAGATACACTGCCGTCTTAAAATTGCAGTATTCCTATTTCAGTATCTTGAGAAGTTCATTATCTGACTGTTTCTGTATGTTTCACTTTACCGAATGGCAGCTAACAGGTTGTCAGTCCTGTATTTTTTTCATATATTCTTTTGGCAATTAAAGTAAGGATTCTCCCTTATTGGACTCCTGAAGAGGTCTCACAGTTCAGACAATAGGCAGGCAACTATATGAGACAAGAATGTGTTGCGGCCTGTACCATGAGCTAAAGTGATGATTCACTATTATTGTGAATCTTTTCCTACCATTGTAGCAAAGAAACCACTTGCTGATATTCCTTATTGTGAAATTTTGCTCTGTTTCATATAGCTAAATCATCTGAGTTCTGTGCCATCTATCAAGTTCTCTCACTCCAGTGTCTTCTTAACAATAAAATATTTCACATAATTTCTAGGTAAGTGGGATTTTTTCCCAGTTTATGTCCAGGAATCTTAAAGACAGCCATAGTTCAAAGGAAAAGTGAGATTCTATTGGGCTAACTAGCAGAGTATATGGGTAATATATATATATATATGTAATTCTATATATTGATTGCAAGCCTGAGTTGGCCTCTTGGTCAAAGT
This sequence comes from Phalacrocorax carbo, assembly GCF_963921805.1. Lineage (NCBI taxonomy): Eukaryota > Metazoa > Chordata > Aves > Suliformes > Phalacrocoracidae > Phalacrocorax > Phalacrocorax carbo. Next base: position 63,530,602 of record NC_087517.1, read on the forward strand.
TGCCAACTATTCATTGTTGCAGAAGCAAACTTTCTTCTTAGCACAGCCTGATGTGACCATCAAAGCACTTCAGAAAAGGAATGAAAGAACTTCAGCTTGGTGTACCCATTGGGAAGAGACCCGAATACACACAGTGCACACATGGTGCAGGATGGTTGGCTGTGTACCTTTACTCTGTTATGACTATGTCATGTCCCCACAGGATCATTTTTAGCAGAGTCCTGGTGTTGCCTGCTAGAAGGACGGGTGAATTTTGGTAGTTGCCAGAATTCTGGCAGTCCTTGTTTTTCCACGTAGCCCCAAATATAGGTGTTCTGTAAGAAGTGATATGGATGTATTGAGTAAGATCAAAAGCATGCCATGTTTTAGCCTGCTTTCCAGAGTCAGCTCTTAAAAATGGTTTAACGAGGCCATCTAGGTCCTAAAATTTGTGGACCTCCACAGTTCTGTATTAAAGCTTACTTACAGTCCATTATCACTACTGGCCTTGACAACTCTGGTGTCAGAAGGGAGAAGACTATGTAGAAGGAAGAAATGGTATGTAAGAAGGAAAAAATGGTCCTCAAAGTGTGTAACCTTTTATATTGTCTAAAACTTCTGTTTCAATATATAAATTGAGTGGATATTTTCTGGGGTGGTGAATGGGGAAAAGTATGCAGGGGGAAGCTAACCACAATGGACATTCACATTGACTGTTTTAACATTTAATTAATGTGCAATTCAGACAACCACGTTTAGGTTGTAAATTCTTTATGCATTCAGCTACACTAGATCAAAGAAAACACCTACTTGACATCTGCTTTAATGCATGTGATTACCTACCTGAGAAGTGCAGTTGGAAAGCTTAGAATGGAAATTAAATTTTAGAGATTGATAGAAGTTAGTTCATTTTTGAAGTCATCAGTATAAGTCAATATGCTGGCAAATACCACAAGTTTACATTAATTCTATCTACTAAAACTGCAGCAGAAAAAGATAATGTTTCTTCTCATTCTCTTCCCACTGTTTTTAACTCCCTCTCAGCTTACTGAGAGTCAAGCAAGCCTTGTACTGACCAGCTGCTTCAAAGCACCAGATTTTTTGGAAAACTTGTCAAAATATGCTTATCAAAAGAAGAATAAGTTGCTGACAACAGTCAATTGTGAATTAGTGAAGAATTTTTAAAAATGTCGTCAGGGACGTACAGCAATGAAATTCTGCTGGTAAGAAGAAGTACTTTGAATTTAGTAGTGTAATTAGTCACTTTGGTTAAGCATGTACATCACTAATTTGCTAAATTATGTTTATATGTATAACGCTGGAAAGTATGATATTTCATTCTTGCTGTTTGGATTAATATTTTTAATAGCATATTTTTATTACTTGAATATCAATTAAATGTTTATAGGTTAAGTTATAATACACTAAAGTGATCAATTAGAAAGAAAAGAAGTACTTCATGAGCTGCTTCTCCCAGTCTTTAATGGCATATGGAAGAAAAAATTATTCCTGAAGACCTGATATAACCATTCAGTCTTTAAAAGGTACAGAACTCCGTCTAAGGACTAATTTTTCAGGCTCTGTGAAAGGACACAATTGAACTTATCTCACTAAAAAACTTAAAGAATTTGGATAATTCACAACAAACATGTTAAAGCCTTGAAGTAACTTGGTTTTGCCCCATCAGGACTGAATATAGCACAGACATTTCTGGAAACAAGTTTTGTGCAGACAACCAAGTGTCTGTTGAACGCTTTACGGTTAATCACGTCCAGAAAATACGATTACAAAGTGTGTAAAACAAGGAAAAAGCCATCAGTGTCCTGCTAGCTGAGATAACTGACAAAAATATTTTTTGATAATTGAGAAACATGACTTTAAGTCTTCCAAATAAGTGCAAGGAAATAAAAAGTAGCATAGCTATGGTACTCATCTGCCAGAGATCTCTATTAAAAATGCTGACCAAATTGAAGCTTTAAAAAAATAGAACTGAAGAGAATCATAATGTCAGGGCCAGTCTTGTGCTACAACCAAGAACCATGTCATACAACACTTATCCCAATTAGGTCAAATTCCACCTAAAAATATTTTTTGTTATAATAATACTGTCTGAGAGCTTCGCTGCTCCAATGATTAGAAGCTTTCTTCCAACCTGTGATTCTGTGAATTTCCATTCTGAAAGTTTTCATGTCTCCTTAATGTCCATTTCTTCCTGTTTTAATAGAATTTGTCTGAAAAACCTCTGCGTTTTCTTTGCTCTTCACCCCCTCTCCAAGAGGTAATGGTTTTAAACTAAAAGAGGGTACGTTTAGACTAGATATAAGGAAGACATTTTTTACAATGAGGGTGGTGAAACCTGGGAACAGGTTGCCCAGAGTGGTGGTAGATGCCCCATCCCCGGAAATGTCCAAGATGAGGTTGGACGGGGCTCTGAGCAACCTGATCTAGCTGAGGATGTCCCTGCTCACTGCAGGGAGGTTGGACTAGATGGCCTCTAAAGGTCCCTTCCAACCCAAACCATTCTATGATTCTATGAATGAGTGTGGAAATATTTGGAAGAGTCTGGGTGATAATAGTCAGTCTTTCATGTCCAGATCCTTCAAAAGCTCAAAATAAAAGCACACTTAGTTGTTCTTTATTCTTTATATCTTCATGCCTTGTCAGATTTGTCAAACCTATGTTTTCTCCTGAATTTACTTACAAAAAAAAATCTTTTTACTTTTTGGAATAGTTTTGTTTTACTTTGTAGTTTGCTCAATTTAACTTGACAAATATGGAGGTATCCTGCATATGGTAATCAAGTTATAACTGAGAAAATTATAATATTCTTTTTTGTTGAAATTCCAACTGATAGGAAATCAAGTATGCAAGTAGTCATGCACAGAAGAGAGTTGAAAAACTGAAAGCTATATCTTGTTAACTGCTTGTTTAGAGGGCAGAGTTATTTTCATAGTTTTCTTCTGTACTCATGGTCTTGGTAGTTGCAAATATCTGTTCTCCTGATTTTTCTCCCTTTTTTAGCATTGAGATAGAAGACCTAAAAAGTTTTCCTTCTTCATAGGGTGCTGATTTGTCTATAAACAGACAGACAGTTTTTTATCACTATAGAAAGCATTGGTTAATTTGGACAGTCTTCTGGTTATATATCTTGGTCATACCGAGTTGTTTCTGGATTGTAATGTGTTAGCTTACAATTCGTTCACTCTCTCAAGTGAATGCATGTTGTGTATCTTATTAGCATTGAATATGGGTGTTTAAGAATAGCATTCTCAGAGAAACGGAAAATTGCATGGCAGAGAAATTCCTATGTACACCTGACAAGGCTTCTATTGATTATGTGAACTGTTCTCTGCTTCTGTGAGCAAAACAAGGAAATGAAGCTAGTGCCCACATCTTTTTTTTATCCTATCTGATAGACAATCTCTGCAGATTTATGTAAAACACAGAAAGCAGTAGTTGTAGTATTGATATCACTTTGCACCAAACCTTAAAACGTATAGGATCTTTCTTTCAAAATTACAGTAGTTAGCAGATGCTCCGTTTTCTCTGTACTCCATTTTCTGTGATCATTGAAGTTAATTTTGCAGCTGTAGTCTTATCTAAAATAGGTGTTACATTAGAAATAAAAATGTTTGTAATGCAAATAAGTACTATTTTCCTGATAAATCTGGTATACAGAACTGGGCACGTGGTTAAAGACGGTTAGGAAGCTGTTTCAAATAGAGAAGAGATTATTCTGGGCCTTGGCTATGAATGGAAATGGACTCCAATTACGAAGTTCCACCACAAATGGTAAGGGAGATTCTGAAGCCTAATGCACTGGTTAGGAAGATGCCGTTTAAAAAAGCTTCCATCTCCCTTTTCTTAGACAATTCCTTTGTGAGAAATTTTGTCATATGATCAAAGCCTCCATCAGGTATTCTGTTGCTTAGTTACCACAGTTCCTTGGGCTGTTTGGTTCTCCTGGGTTGGAGTCAACACTTCATCCAGTTGAAGGACTCGGACAATATACAGTAAGTTAGATGCCCTGAAAACCTTCAGTGAATGAGGGCTGTAAAAGCTGCATGCTGAAGTTTTACCTTTTTCAGATTTGTTAGACCATTTGCCTAACATATGTTACTGTATTTCGTAACATATTTTCTCTCCCTCCCCCCGTGTTTTCTTTAAATAAAATTATATGTTTCTTATGTCATATAAACTAAAATTTAGTTTTGAAGATTACTGCAAATGTCACTGAACAATGGACATTACATGCAGGAAAACAACCTGATGTCAGGAAATATAACAATCAAGGGACTATTTTCCAATGGCAATAGCATTTACATGGTTTCTAATTTATGTAAGTTTTTGTTTGTAGAAAACCCGTTATCTTTTAAGGAAGGGTGTAAATAAAGATGATTCTGGCCTTCACTTATTTAAAAAAAGCATATTCATCACTTACATAAAACACAGATTTTTAGGAAATAATTACTTCTGTTGATCTTACAGATTCATGTTATTGTTGCGCTTAGGTTGTAAAATATGTGCAGAATTCTTCTAAGGGGAGAAATTTGCTTAAAAGCTTCTTCTTTACACATACAATTTGAAAAATGCAAATGCTTTGTTCTGGTCACTTGTTCATCTGCCACAATTGGTTTACTGATAATATAATATAGTTGAATTTTACAATGTATATTTTCCATGTGGTGTGGATAGGGTTATCCGTAGTTCTTTATCAGAAAACTTTTCGGGGTACACGCTTTTTATCAGCATTGCTTAATTTATCCTTAAAGGAAAAATCACACTACGCATAATGAAAATATATGCAAGTATCAGCCTTCTGTTCAGCCCTAAACACTGAACCAGTCTTATGGCTTCTTTTTGAATGCCAGTTACAGGATGGAGATATCATGCAATATCACATGTTTTTCCAGGGTTGGCATCTGGCTGCTCTGTAGATTCCTGAGGCAGCTCTGTTAACACTGTTGAGATGCCTCCAGGTCTACCATGTGATCAAGTTGCAGATGGAGTACTTGCACAATGCACTCTTCTTTTTCCTGTGTTGATCATAATAGGGAATCCATCATCCTTCTTTGTGAGATCAGGTGTTTGTACATGCTTTAAAAACAGCTACTTGACCCTTATTAAAAATGAATTAAGAGCCCTCCAATTTTTAGAGAAAATAGTTATTTCTTTTCTGACAATGCTGTACTGTATTACAGTAAGCCTTTCTAAAGCCTTATATCTGACTGTTAGATTTTTAATTTGATGCTATATAAATCTATTTTGAATGATTGGTTATCAAAAGTCATTGCCTATATTTAAATACTAGCTGAGGAAAAAAATCAGTGGTGAATTTAAGACAGTTTTGAGCAAATACCTGATTTGGGATATCTCTATTCGTTGATAAAGAACTGAAAAAACATTATGCAGGATGAAGAGCATAATTTCTGAAGAAAAAAATGTTGAGGGCTGTTTCTATACAAATACGTCTCAAATATTTATGGTATAAAATGTAATTGTTTCATGTTATCCAAATGGTGATATTTATAACTTCTGTAATATGAAATTATATAACTCTGTATCACATAGAGCATCTACTGAAATCTGGGAGATTTAGATTAAAGTATGGTTTGTGCTTAACTTTGGCATTTAGAAGGCCGTTTCTGATCCTTACTAGTTAAAAGTAGTAAAATGTTCTAGTTTTATTCTTAGAAGAATCTTTCCAGCATAGATTTTTTTTTTATTTCTAGATAAGTGCATGTGTAGCTAATCCTTCACCAAAATGGCAAACTTTGCCTGAGCATATCCTCACTGCATTTATTATACTATTTAAGAACTATCAATTCTTTGTCTTCATAACAGTCTCAAATTAATATTTGCATAAAATCCTTCAGATAATTTCATTGTTTTGTTTAATAGGGTTTCCCTTTTAAGATTACAGCCTTTTCCAATAAATTGCAAATTATGCAAACAAAGTACGCCTACTTAAGTTTGGCAATTTTTCATTGCCAAATGACAATTGTTTCACTGTTCATTTGTTCAAAGGATTATTTTTTAAATTAGTGAACTAAAATGAAAAAGTGCATGTTTCTGTTCTCTTGTTTGTAACCCATAATTTTCCTAAGGCCAATTTAAGGTATATTGTCTTTTAGAATGACATTAAATTAGACCTCAGTCATCTGCTTCCTGTCACTTTCTATTATTTTGTACTTGTTCATCAATCCTTGGGGGAAATCAAAGCCTGTGTGGCTCCCATTTGAATCTGCATAATTCTCAGTGATGGCTGGGTCAGGAGGTGCCTCCCCATGATATTTAAATTTCTACCATAACTAGAGCCATTAACCCTTCAATGACGTGGTCATTCCAGCAATCTTGTTAGTATGCATTGTGTTTTTCATTAGTGCAAGTAATTTAAATCTTAAATTTAATTCCAAATTATGATATTTTGATATTAATAAGAAAGTCAGTGGATTTTTAGAATACTTGTAATGTTTTATTCATGTGTGCATTTATTCTTAAGTACATTATTCTTAACTACATTTGACAGCAATTTTTGTAAAGATCCTTTGGTCTTTTTCTTCTCAGTTCTGAAAATAATTTAAGTATATTATTTTGGTTTCTTAATATGCAAACTATTTTGCTCCTAGCAGTTAGATTCCGGTTGTACTTAAGTATCAATTGTAAAACTCAGAGTAACCAGAGGAAGCTACTGGACACAGGGGGCATGTTCTGTTTGGTAGATGTGATGATGCTGCAGCAGTCTATAGATGGAAAAGTAAAGAACTGCCATCGCATTGCACTAATGTAACTGAGCAGACCGGCAGAATTAGCCGCCTTCAGAGGAGGAACATTGCATGTCCCTCCCACATTCCTCAAAGCTCTGTTAAAAGCTCCTCAGCCACAGCTAAGAATATGGGTACTCTTGTTCTCTATTTCTCATGATCAAGCAACAATAACTAAAAAAGACAAAGGGCACACCTGAACATGACACATCTTGCATGTGCTCAGTCTTACCACAGCAACGGAATGATGGAAAGGAGTAGAGGAATCAGATATATTTAAAGAGGACGGTCGCATAAACGTGGCTGAGTAGAAAAGATGGGGAGAATTAATTTTTTTATTGGAGCAGTAAACGTGTGACAAGGAGACACACTGAAAGGTAGTAGCACTCTGTTGTTCAGGAACATAGCACGGTAACAGCTGAACCTTCAACTGAATGATAATATCCAATGAATGCCGGTCTACATGTTCCTTGCCCTGGCTTAACTTTACAGTCTTTTCTTGGCTTCTACTCTGAACGCCTGGGAAAAGGCACTTGGTAGCTTCTGCAGGTTTCCAGATCTAATCATGTGCATTGATTTTATAAGATGCTGTGGGAAGTTCAGAGCCTCATCATGTTGTTAATTCAGGGGCAAGTAGTATTAATCATAAAGCATTTGCACCCTCTGTGAAGGCAATAAATGCTAGATAACAAATGGTGGTGAAGTTTGAAATGTTCTACTCCCTCTGACTCCAGGCAAAGTGAATCAGTAATGTGTGCCTGGCTAGGAATCATTCAATCCACTAGATTCTCTGAATCATACGCATATGCTGAGAAACAAGGTTTTGAGAGCCTATCCCAGCTTCTTTTTTTGCAAGCACCAGACCACCTTATAGGTCTCGGCCAAATATCTAAATATTATACCGTTTTCACCTTTTGGTATGGCTTTTACCTTGTTCAATGTATTGACAGATAAACTCTTTCAGAAAATGAGACAAATGAACACTGATCTTCACCCTAATGTACACAAAGACCTGGATTCTTCTGTGTGTCTAGTTTACACTGTAGGGCTGTCAGGGAGATGGTTATAGCTCTTTGATTTTCCACGTAGCCCCAGGCCTCTACATTGCTTTAACCTATGCCAGCTGGCAGCGGTTCCCAAGGGACCGTCGCAACATGGGTTTTAGAACTCCCTGCACTTTGTCCTTCTTCCCCAGCTAAAGCACAGAAGGCTGCACACAGCGTGCAGGTAAGCAACCTAGCTACAGTGCACCCTTACCAGGTAGTTACAGTAAGACCCTCTTTTTCTGGGTCGTGTAGATGTAATGGAGATACCAGACCAGAAAGAAGAAAAATGTGAAAAAGCGTTTATATTTTTGGTCATGCCATGCTGAGTGAACAACTCAAGAAACAGTAATGATCACAGTCTCTAATATTTGGAGCATATCCTTCACATCCTTCTTGGACTGCCACTCTGCTTTACGGCAGGCAAAAGGAGTATTGGTCAAAGAGCAGGTAGCAGTGCCCTTGCACTTCAGTAATAGATGCATCCAGACATACCCCAGCCTCTTACAGATAAGATAAAGGAAACCAATTGATTAGTCAGATGTTTTTACCAAAGAGACTTGGACAAGAGCTGGCCCATCACAGGCATCCCAGCCATTTATACTGTAGGTCTGACTTTTTCCTTTGAAAATATCTTGTGCCTTGACTCCAGATAATATACTAAAATTCCCAGGCACTGTAGAGCTGGACTTGAAACAAAAAATATTATTTTGATTACTGTGATTAGAGCTGATTCTTCCACTACTTTACTGTCGGACCCAGCTGCAAGAATTTCCCAGTTTTCAGTTAATGTGTGGCTCACGGACATGAGTGTTTGCTCTATCAATAGTGACTGTGTTGTGTAGCTACTGCCTCTCAGTTGAATCCTGCAGTGTCTTTGGCTATGGCATTTCTAGATGTTTCAGATACTCTTTATGATGTCGAATATCTAATTTTTTAAAGTAGGCTTGATATGAAGTGTTGAAAATCTTCAAAATCCATTGCTTTTTATGTACATTCAGCAGTTTGAAGGCCTTGTTCTCCAGATCTGCCCTCTGTTTGGTTTTGTTTGCTTTTTATTTGTTTGTTGTTTGTTTTTTGTTTTTTGTTGTTTTTTTTTTTTAAATCCCAAGAGAGTTTCAGTTAGTACACTATTTTAAAAAAATCAAGAATACCTGAATAATTTCAAAGATAACATATTTAACTGTGGACTATTCTGTAATATAACAGGCAAAGGCATAAAAATGGACGATGAAGCCAGATAAAGTCAAAAGACAAATAAGAGGACATTTTTCACTGCACAGATAATTAGCCTTTGAAAAAACTTATCAAAATATGTTCTTCATCTATCAGTCAAAAAATTTCATTTAGTTTTGATATCTTTCTAAAATATATAACTTCTTTTAGCTAGGTCCTGAAATTCCTTGGTGTTTTTTTTACCTGACATCTTAAGAAAAAGGCTACCTTGTAGTCTTGTAGACTAAGACATAAGCTGGTCTGTAAATTGCGCCTGTAAAAATAACCTCATCGGTGCATCAGTCAGCCAGAATACAGGAGATCCTCCAGCCCTCCTCAGGCCAGACACTGCTAGATGGAGAACGAAACCCTACAGAAAACAGCACTTTGTCCGTTGCTTTTCTGTGAACAGGGAGAAAAGAGTTGGCAGCAGAGAGTAGTGGCTAGAGTACGCAGATTCTTGTATTTCTGATTGTGACAGTTCTTGAACACCTTTTGCTGGCTGCTGAGGGTACTACGGAGTTGTGAAAGGATCCTACGTGCAAGGCAAGGTGAGGAAGGTATAGGGAGGAAAGAAGAGGATGAATGTAGCAAAGGGTATAATTAAGACGTCACGATGGTGATAGTATTTAAAGAATTTGAAGTGAAGGTGGCCCAGAATACATTTTAACATTAATGTCTTCAGTTTATGATTTAGGAAAATTGAGTGAAATTAGTTGATTTCTTATGACATGAGCTTCTTTCCTGACCTTGGGCAAGCCATAGTACTCTTCCTGCTAAATGAGAATAATAGCACGACTATCCTGTGTAGTCTGAAGAGAGATAAATAAAAATGGAAACATGTTGAGATACAACAGAATGGAGTATATAATGTCTTAAGATTATCAAATCTAGTATAACACAGTGGCTATTTTAATTAGTCTTCAGAGAAAAGCAAAATGAGATAATGTGTTTGTATCTCCAGAAATTACATAATCCAGATGTATAATACTGCAGTAGGCTTGAAATTTTCTTTACTTAAATTCTATTGCCTATTTTGGTGTAACATGAGAGTAAAAGGTTCAAAGTATAATAGATATTCTTATTTATGTTACTTTTTTGGTGAATGCAAACCATTAACCCAATATGCTTTCAAGAAAAAAAATGTACATTTTTTTCCAGCTGAATATTGTCTTATTTTTTCTAAATATACTAGACCCTGTTGCTTAATTGTTCATTTATGGATAAAATTAATGGAAGACTTGGGACAGTAGAATGCCTTATATAGAGTATAAAAATCTAAACTGTACAGGAGGTAGAAGTCTATTCCCTCAGTATGGAAATCTGTATTTTTATAAGTCTGAGATAAAAATTCTTAAATAAAAAGTCCAAAAGATCATTTCAGTTAAAAATAGAAATGAACATATTCTAAAAATACTGAATTAATTAGAATTGCAGTTACTATGTGCACTTTCCTGCTGGCAGTATTCTTCATTTGAATTTAACCTTGAGATTATGTAGAAAAAATACAGTACCAAGTTATGGACATGTGCATTGTAATTACCACACTTGCCTTTTCTGCCATGTTCCGGTATACAGGGATTTATTTTTTTTATTTGACAGAACAACACAGAATAATGAAATGGTCATATTAAGAGAAGACTGGTAACTTATTATATACAGTGGCATTAGTTTCAGTTCCCAAATATCCTTTCCAGAAATTTAATAATGCCTATCGTAAAAAACTACATACCTGGAAGTTCTTTCTATTAATTGGAAAAGAAATTTAGAAACTTGTTTTTGACATAATATTTTATTTATTTATTTTGGAAAGAATATCTACATTCCTTCAAAAATTCTGAACCTTACAGCAAGGATTTGTTTGTATTTGTGAGATAGCACTTACTACATGTTGTCCTATGCAATGCTCACCTCCTCCAGAAATCCACCTGTAGTTATAAGTGCAAAGTTTAGTTATTTTTAAAGACTTCAACTCCTATTCAGGTATCAAAGAAAATAACTCAAAATATAATGGAAGTATTAAACCTTATAATTATTGTAGTTTCCAATATAATAGAATTGAAGTTTGTTAAAGATTGAGTAGGAGAAAAAATGGGAACAAACTGAGATGTGTTTTTCTTTAAAGCAAATAGAATTTTTATGTATTGCAAGACACAGATTTTTTTTAAAACAAGTAAAAAGCTCAAAACAACCCAAATGTGCCAGCTCTGACATTTCCTGTCTGATGACAACGATGAGATCCAGCCTGTTAAGGGCTTAAAATGAATGTCTTGTCTAATTTGTGCTCTTCATTTTTATTTCTTTCCTCCCAACTGTCACAAATCACACTTTCACACCCCACCTTACTTTTTCAGATTTTACAAGATTTGCTTTTTGTTTTTCCCCATCTTAAATGTGATCCAGCCTTTTCTCTTCAACTATTCATTTTACTTTTTTGCCTCTTCGTTGTTTAATTTCCTCATCTGTGTGCTATTTATTCTTTTATTTCTTAAATGGATTCTAGAACTCTTAAGGAAAAATCAAACAGTAAATTTATATAGCATCAAACATAAATAATAAAAATACTAGTGCTTAAGGACATGTATGTTTCCCTTAAAACAAAACAGTAATCACACGATGTCTTTAATAATATAGTTTAAACAAAACATAAATGGATTCCCTAGATGTACTATTAATGTTATAAATGTTTAAGATGTTTATTTGCATCTTGTTAGAATTCTGCTCTTGTTAGAGTAAATTCTGTGCAGCTGAACAACAACAGAGTTGTAACAAGCACTGGTAAGAGGCATGCAACTTGCAAGTCACTAAGCTTTTTCACATGTTGATTTCTAATATCTGAGATATAAATTGGCTTCTCGTAAATAGACTCTGATTATTTCTTACTGATTTTGGATAATTTCATACTCCCTGAAACAAGTACTTCCAATGTTTATATATTGGGCATGGGTGGCTAAATAACTATAGGTAGTCTGTACTATTAATTTTATTAATTACATGTGTTTATTAATAATACTTGGGTCTAGACTTGTGTCAAAATATCCTATGCCTTTGAGTGTTAAGAAATTTTGTTAAAATATCTAAACCACTGAAATAAAGATGCAAAAGCCAGATATTTAACTTAATATATAATGATGTCAGTGTTTGATTTGAAGTTTGGTTTACTTGCTTGAGGTGATGGTTAAACCACATAGGCTGGATTTTTTACCTAGTTATAATTGACAATAATTGACAATTGAATTTAGTTTCTTTTTAACTTGTTGAATCTTTACTTGTATAGTTCCTTCCATTTCTTCCTATTTCATACTGAAAAACATTTTTTGCCTTACTTTAAAAGGGCACTGCTTCTTTCCTGTTGTGATAATCCTGAATTTTATTTTTATGTCTTTTTTTTTTTCAAATACCATTCTACTTTTTCATTTAAAATTGCTAAATATGTTCTGTAATGCTGCCTGTCACACATTAATGTCAGTGACTCTAAGCTATGTTTAAGTTATCCACTGGCATCTAGTAATTATCCAGAACCATGAAATACAAGGCAATATTCTCTGATGTGTAAAATTTCAATTCTGTATCTAATTCTTCAGTCTTAAACACATCTAGAAAAAAATCTCAGTTTAACTTTTGGTATTAAATGTTTTAAAGTTTGTGGTTTTTTTCCCTCATAGGTCCTTTAAAATAGAAACCATTGTAGCACAAGCCAGCTTAAATATGTATCCAAACTGAAATGATATGATGGTGACCACAAGACTTATGTTACACTCTAAGCATGCTTATGGCTGGCTCTGCTGGAACTTCTTTCATAATTTATATTGATTTCTTTAACACTGTCCTCTGAAAAGGTTCTTATGAAAGTTTTAAACTATGTTGGAATTAATCACAATGTGTTTTGCTGGTAGGGAGTTTTAATAACCGGATCTCCATTACACAGAATTTGTCTAAATCATTAATAATTTTCATCTTGTAACATGCTGACGATGTACAATAGCAATACTGTAAATGAGTATAATATGAAGCTTTTGCTTCCTTCTAAATCTTATTTTCTGTCCCGTTTTGAGATATTGCTTCACACCAAATGCACGCATATAGACACAGTGTATTGGTATCAGACACAAAGTATGTGAATTCTGATACCTTTTCATCAGTTGTACACCAAGAATTCTATTTTTTAAATGATATCCTGCCAGCTTTTTCACAATCCATTAATTCCTGGATCAACATCAGAAGGAATGTCAGAGCCGAGTGAAATTCTTGTAAGACACAGATGTCAGGATCAAAAGTCAGAGACATTCTCAGAACAGCGGGGAAGCATGCTTGTTAGACCTTAATCGTAACAATTAGTATCTGCCATGTGACATTCTCTATACTATGCCTATATTTCTGTAAAGTTCCAGGCATGCTGAAAAGAGAAAGTGTTTCCTGAAGTTGGATAGAGAAGTATGTGGGCTGTTAGACTTATTTCCCTTTTTGCCACTATTTGCAAACTTTCCAGTAGTGTCTTACCCTAAATGGTAAAAAAGCTTGCATCATCCTAACTTTAGATTTAAGTAATTTCACATTAAGAATAAGTCAATTCTGTTCTGAGAAGACTCTATTATGTGAAGGTATTCCTTTAATGTGTGTGGTTAATGACTAACTAAGCTTCAAAGAAAAAGCTGCTGGTAAATCAATTTATCCAGTGTTATGTAGTTTGCCTTGTAGAAAAAAAGACTTGTATTCTTAAAAGTTGGTGGGTACCATTATGCATAATTTACGTTTTGTTGTTTGTTGGTTTTAGCCATCCTAGCTCTGAATATTTTACTTTCAGAATAATAATCTCAGAATGAGAAAAAAATATTTTTCCAGGCATTAGACAATAGAGGACACAGAAATGGTTAGACTCCTTTCTGCTACTGTATTACATTACTGTATTGGCATTCTAAGTTTAAGCAACCATTTCAGGAACACACAGGGTTGCAGGCCTGTGTTTGGCACTCTTCAGTGCAGTATGCTATAGGCACATTGCAGGTTATTTTTGTCACAGTTCTTTCTTAGCCTTCCTTTAATTATTATATTGATAGAGGAAAGGCTGTCAAGCATGCAAACAAAATTTCTCATTTTGGTGTAGTGGAGAAGAGGAATAAAGAAAAGGGAGAAGAAAAGTATCCTCAAAGTGAATAAGAAGGACCTTTGAAGCCGTTTAAAGTGTTAATTAGTATCAATAATTTATATAATATATATGACATTATAAATATTTATTATATATATTTATATATATATAAATAATATAGCAAATTGGCTTTCTTAGAGATGGGGAAGCTGAGTAAGCTACCAAAAAGCCCCTAGTATTTTCTTACGCATTTGAGAAAAGATAGAGAAAAGTTCAACATTAGGGAACAATGACAGAGTGGCTTATGGTTTCTTACTGTTCATCTAGTGATGTGAGAAGAGATTTCAATTTCTACTCAGGCTGGAAGGAGTTGGTCATTTTGGCTGCAAAATTCAAAGTGTCTGAATACAAGATTTTGAGGAAGAATTTAGTGACTGAAATCAATCAGCAGAGAGAGGAGGATGAAAATAGAATAGTGAGATTGAGAAGTAGTCAAGAAAAGATCATTGTAGACTGGAGCAACATTTTCCAGTGCCCTATATCTCATGAAAGGAGAGGAGACGATCTAGAATGAAAAGGGATAGGCATTTCAGATGACTTTAAAGAGTATGAAGGCAAGGAATACCAGGAGAGAACGGGTTATGCTAGTGTTAAGTTCTTTATAATAAGAGACAAAAAGGTAAAGTATAAATAGTAACTTAAGTTTGGGAAGGTTAGGTCGGAAACTGGTCAGAAATTTCAACCTCAGAAATGCAGAAGGTGGTGATAGGTCATAGGAGAACAAAATAACAGGAGAAGATTATATCCTTTAAAATTGTCAATGAAAAAAAATCAGATCTGAAAAAGAATAAGAAGTTAGCGCACATACAGGAGACAAATAGGAATAAGGGCTTGACAAGGAGTCGTAGACAGAAGTACAATGAGACTGGAGACCTCTTAGTTATCTGTAATGGAAAACAGCAGCTTTGAACTGAGAATCTGGCCAAGCTCTAAATAGAAAGGGCAAAAGGGGATGATTTATACCTTATAAGTCTAGAAGAGCTACACTTTGTACAAGAAATTTTATCCAAACTGCTGCCCGAGCATCTATGTTCGGTGAGCTAAGGGAGGTTCTGTCTTACAGAATGGTTGAGGTTGGGAGGGAGCTCTGGAGGTCATCTGGTCCATTCCCACTGCTCAGGCAAGGTCACCTAGAGCAGCTTGCCCAGGACCATGTCCAGGTCACTTTTGGGTACTCCAATGATGGAGACTCCACAACCCCTCTGGGCAACCTGTGCCAGTGCTCAGTCACACTCACAGTGAAAAAGCGTTTCGTGATGTTCAGATGGCACCTCCTGTGTTTCATTTTGTGCGCGTTGCCTCTAGTCCTGTCACTGGGTACCACTGAAAAGAACATAGCTCTGTCCTCTTTGCACCTTCCCTTTACCTATTTATATATATTAATAAACTCCCCCTGAGCCTTCTCTTCCCTAGGCTCAACAGTCCCAGCTCTCTCAGTCTTCCCTCATATGTGAGCTGCTCCAGTCTCTTAATAACCTCTGCAGCCCTTCGTTGGACTCTCTCCAGTCTGTCCATGCCTCCCTTGTAC
The DNA here is from genome assembly GCF_963921805.1 of Phalacrocorax carbo. NCBI lineage: Eukaryota > Metazoa > Chordata > Aves > Suliformes > Phalacrocoracidae > Phalacrocorax > Phalacrocorax carbo. The sequence continues at coordinate 63,546,277 of NC_087517.1, forward strand.
TGAGGACCCCAGAACTGGATACAGTCCATCTCCCTCCTGCTGTAGACTTCTGCGATATTTTGCAGGCTGTTTTTCCCCAGCACGCCATGGGCTGCAGCAGAACTTGCCACCTATGCTTTTTAACTTGCAAAATACATACAGGTGACGTGAAACAAGATATTTTTGTTTCTAAATGCACATTTAAACTTTATAGATGCAAGTGTGCTATGGGGCTGTCCTACTTCATAAGATAAAATGTGTGCAAAAAATTAACTGTTTTATTTGTCTGCATTTTGACTTAATCCCTGATATCTTAGGCATTTTGGATACACATAAATAGTAATAACACTTTATTCTTATATGCCACATATTTTGCATATTAATATCTGAGAGGAACATAGCAGCCTACAGGAAAGCCATTAATCAGAAGCACTAAATGCCAAAGGTAAAAATTAATGAATTCACTAATGGCTTTTTCTTCTTCTATCCCTGCTGTTATCATTCAGCTGCTTTCATTTATCTGCAGTTTCCTCACTTTTCAAGAGTATTTACAGACACATGCCCACTTTTAGCATCACAAGCATTTAATACTGAAATAGCAGCTGCAAACAAGTAATGCTCTTGGGTGATTTGACTGGAAACATAAAATTACTGTCTTAGAGAGAAAACAAAGTCTGTGAGAAGCTGGAAATGAAAGTGTTATAACTAACCAGATAGACCAGGTTTTCACATCTATGTGCAATGCATTACACTGAAATTGGTGCATTGAGGCAGAGAGTTTGATTGATCATTCTTTGCTTTTGCCTGGTAAGAGAAATTCCACAGCAACTGTTAAAAAAAATAATCTATTTATTTTACATTTTTATTTGAGAGACGAAGTGTCTTTGAACTGTGCATGTGTATATTTATAATATTGCAGAATAAATAAGAGTAAATGAGCAAGAAAGTAGAACTATGCTTTGAAGAGGCTTAATTATCTCACTCTTGATCATCACCTCACCTAAAATACCAGCAGTACAAGAGTTTGTGTAATGTACATGTGTTCCATTTTTCTACATCTATGTTTTTGGTTATTTGGTGTAGACAGAGGTTTGTTTTCAATTTCAATTTCAATTTTCAATTTCAATTTCATTCCAGTTTTAAGTCATTCAATGATTTAAAAAACATGAAGTGATAAAACCCAAGATTTGTTTTGTTTTGGTTTTATTTGGATGAATAAATATTTAAATATCTCCTGAAAAATAACTTTAAATCCTCAAATTTAATTAACTTGATCGTTGGTAGTTCTGTAGTATCTAGAAACTCTGAACATGGACAAGTGGAAATGCCTTTAATTTAATGATGAGGAAGCACAGAACATGAAGAGCTTCCAGTGCAATACAGAGTAGCTATTTGTACACCCATGTTGTTGGTAAGTCAGGACAAGTGTGTTCTTTACTTGACTCCGTGATTAACTTTTAAAGATTTGTAGAGGTTCATCCATTTAGGCCTCTTTAAAGATGCTCCGTATTTCAGCTTTCCTGACTTATACACACGGGTTTGTGTTTATGTGTATGTATGTATACGCATATATACATACGTGCTAATGAGAGTCCATCCTCAGCATACGTCACCATGTATATGTTAGCATCGAGGAAAAATTATAATTTTTCTGTCTGGGAATGTCTTTTTTCCCCTCTATGGTTTATATCAAGACAAGATACACTAAAAGCAGTTAAGGCTCAAAACGGCCTGAAATAACTAAGGCGACTGGTGGATTTGAGGCAAATATTCAAGGTAGTTCTGAAGTAAATTCTCCTGTGCTGAGGAGAGCCAAGGGATACAAACCGCTTTTATCTTTACCTTTTATTTTTAACTTTTTGAGAAGCATCCTGTTTAAAATGGAACTGGACAGAGAATGAATTATGGCTCTAATAGATTTTAATGTATGATTTTTAAGACATAGATTTCTAATATTTGTCTAGTCATCAAGTGCTTTGACTTCTGAAACTTTGCCTTGAAAGTGGAAGTGTTCAGATGCAATATATGCAATATATGCATATATATATATATGCAATATATAACTTTTATGAGCTCTGAGAGCATGCAGCATTTTGCATTCTCAAGAGCATTCTGTATTAATTTACTTTTAGCTGTAAGTCAGAGCTAAAACCTCTTTTTACAATAAAACTCTAGAGGTGTCCAAATCTAAAGAAAGTAGTGACAGATTGAACAGTTCATATAAGAAAAAGAGATCCTTGGGAGCTTTACTTATATTAATAAGTCTTTCAAAGTAATTAGAGATATTGCTGGAGACTAGCAGTATTATTATGATCAAATTAGATATTCTTCAGGTACTGACTGTACTGTCATTGACCTCTGACAAATATTTATTCCAGCTCTATTCTTTAATTCACATCAAACAACTTTTCAGTTCCCCCAGTTTGCAAGGAGGCATGACATGGCATTAATTAGCTCCTATCTCAAATATTCTGGATAGCATTTGGATTTTCTGAGATGGCTGTGGTTTATTGGCTTCTTCCAACTGAGTGTTTGATTAAGTGTTCAACCACTGGCTTCTTTGATTCTATTAAATGTTGCCTTTTTTCTTTCATTGTTAATATCTTGTTAATAATTTGTCGTCCTTTCCTATTTTTTCTCTCCCTCCTGTTTCTTAAATATTTAGTGTCACTCAATTTCTACTCTTCTTTCTTTTGCTCTAACAGTTTCTGTCATTGTTTCCTTGGCTTACTCTAGAATCCTTAATCTTTTACTTCTGTTCTTATTTTTCCCTACTACAAAATTTCTTTTATCTTACTCCTCCTACATACCCATCCTATCCATTATTCAGGTTTTGTAATTGTGTATTGAATATTCCACTGTTCATAGAGCATTCCATGCATTTGGCCAGTAAATCCAGTACCTACATTACACTATTTATGACTCTAACTTCAAATTTATCAATTAAATCTATGTGTTAAAAGCAGCTCTCACAAATTCTTAACTAGCAGACATCTGCTTTGCACAACTAGATGTGAATGGCAGGTCAGGATTAGACCAGAGAATCATCATATCATAGCATCATAGAATCATTAAGGTTGGATAAGACCTCTAGGGTCATCAAGTCCAACTGTCACCCCAACACCGCCGTGCTTCCTAAACCACACCCTGAAGTGCCACGTCTACAGGTTTTTTGAACACCTCCAGGGATGGAGACTCCACCACCTCTCTGGGCAGCCTGTGCCAATGCCTGACCCCTCTTTCAGCAAATAAATTTTTCCTAATATCCAATCTAAACCTCTCATGAGGCAGCTTGAGGCCATTTCCTCCCATCCTCTCATTAGTAACCTGGGAGAAAAGACCAACACCCACCTCGCTACAACCTCCTTTCAGGGAGATAGATCTGGGTTTCCATTCTGTGCTCATGAAGCTGTGAAAGAGATCTTGAAAGATGACTCTGGAGGAAGAATTTCAATTCTTGTGAAAATAATAAAGTAAAAAACCACCCAAACCCAGTGTTTTTTTGGTATTAATAATGCTTGCAATGAGTGATTTGAGGGGTCATAGTCATAGATCTAAGTGTATATATTTTCCATAAGAAATAAATACAGATATTTAAGAAGTACAGTAAATCAACTAATAAAATTTCAGCAGGAGAACATCAGGAAAACCTGAGTGTAAGCAAATTAGATGGTCTAGAAAAATATGTATTATAAGTAAAAATTTAGAAACTAAATTTTTATACCACTGGAAATTAACATATCTACAGCTTACATGTTTTTGCTTGCTACAGAGACTAAGCAAATCTGGATGCCCAACATTAGTATTTGGAAGTAGGCAAAGATTTTCCCTCTATTCATTACTATTTCTTTTTATTATGATAGCCTTTATAATACATAACATAGTGTTGAATAGTGTGTCTACAACCATGTCAGGCAGGATTTATTTGATAAAAATTTTCAGAACTGCAATTTCTTGTGCCATGAATGGTCTTTATTTGAAGGGTCAAGGACCTTCCAGTGACACTGAATGGATCACTTGACTGGAAATGTCTGTTTAATTGTCTAGTATCCCAAATCTCACCTGTCCCTTTGACTATGATACTTGTCTGTTTAGCTTAATTTATATTCAAACAACAGAGTAGTGTTACTGCAATTATTCCTGCATTCCCTTAGAAGGAAGTAAATTATTTGCAGTTCATGTGAAAAAAAGAGAGAACAGAGGGAGGTTTCTGAAAGTTCACTCAGATTGTCTGTAATCAAATATGAATTGAACCCAGGTCTCTAGCACCTGGGTCACGAACATAACTATAGGCCATTCTTCTGCGGCTGGGAGGGTACGAGTAGCTTAGTCTGCCATATCACTGAGTTGAAAATACAAACTCGAGCCAAAGTAGTTTTCAGGAGAAGGTATATTTCATAAAGGTATTAAGAAACACTTCCTTTGGTGGTCATGAAACCACTAGACAGAGTTTTTGCCAGGATTAGCGAAGAAGAAAAAGATATAAAAAGACAGCCAATGAGACCAGGTCATTGAAAAACATGAGGGCCTGGATAGCCAGACCATCACATCTCATAATGAAGATCATTCCCATTTATTACCAGGGACAGTTTAAGAGTTTGTTACACACAGTAAGAGGAAAGCTGCATCGAGGATACTGACCATAATTAGTCTTGAATGCCAATTCTACTTGTAATCTCAAATTCGATTGCTAGAGAGGAAGGGTTCTAGTGCGGGTTAATGAGAGCATAATCTAAATCAGCCCAATCTTGAGCTTAGTTCTCAGAACTAAGAACTAACTCAGCACTAGTTCTGCAATTGGCAGACATTTTGAATGTCTACTGCTTCGTTCAGCTGAGTCATTTACCTCATTAACTGTTGTCTGAAATCCTCTACTCTTTATATTTATTTATAAAAATTTATCTGCGGGGTTCAGAACTCTTTGTATAAAAAGCTTTATGCAAGCCAGTCCAGCCTAGAGTCCAACCCAGAACATCTTATTTTTGAGTCAGAAGTCATAAAAATACTGTATGTGAGAAAGGGTGTCTAAAAGCATGCTACATTTTGTCTGTGAAAAGTATTCATACTCTTAGATATTCTGTTCAAAGGTAAAATTTTACCTATGATAAAGCCAAGTTTTCAGTGTCACTAGATGTAATTAATGCAAACTCAAAATTATGTTCTAATCTGTTATTAGGTGGTGCTGAGAGAGAAACAGAGAAAGAAAGATGATAAAGAACTTAAAAATGGAGAGAGTTACAGATCTCTTCACAATTGCAGAACACCTGGTGATTTTGTTAACTGCCAGCATTAACTACCTTCCTCCCTCATTTGTTTAAATGGTGGAACGTGTACATAAACCAAATAATAACTGAGGTCTTTTATGTCCATTATATTGTGGAGGACTATTTTTTAGGCATTAAACAAAAAAGACAGAAATGCAAACGCCCCCCCCCACCCCGAACCTTGAAGTAAGCAAGAAAGAGGTGATGCTTCTTTCATGAAGTGATTCAAGATGACAACAGAGAAATAAGTGTATCTTTTAGGCTAGACCTAATGACTGGAGAAATGGCATTAACCTACAGAAAGTAGAGGATTTTATTCACCATGAGTTCGACAAAGTATCCTACACTGCATAAGCACAGGCTAGCTTATTCTAAGTTAATACTTGGTCATTTATTCCTACTGTATCAAGTGGCCTAATGAAAGGTGTTGGCTTTCTCTGCAAACCTGGCCTCTCACGCTACTCACAGCCTCTTATAACACCACTGCAGCTGCAACTGTGCTGTTTTCACTTCTGCCTTCACCAGCCCAGTTGCCCTGGCAAATACTTTGCTCAGTATGAAAAACCCCTAACAAAGGTCATACACATATTTGAACAACACACCTTTTCTGTTTAGTAGCCATTTTTTTCTCTCCTTCACACCTGTTTAAAAACACATTTATTTTATGAAACATTTCTTTTTTAGTCTCTTCATAAAAGGCGCATAAAATCATGGGCCCTCAGTTTCAGTTTTCCTGTCTTTCATCTCATGCTTTTGCACCCTTTCAAGTCAATCATCCTTTTATTTCATATCTTATGCTTGCATGCTGTTCAGACAATCAGCAATACACCTGAGCTTTCACGTCTAAGGCACTTTATACCAATGTAATGACAATAATTTCTCTCAGGTTACTTC